>NC_143414.1:8195833-8498863 GCF_059467195.1 Physcomitrium patens | reverse complement strand
AATTTGTGATAGTACAAATTTTAATGCAAAGTTAGAAGCATTAGTCTTTAAATAAAAGGTCTTCATAAAATCTAAATGCAATAAAATTGGAGCTATAATAAAAGCTACCTTTAAATCTTAAAAAGCCTTTAGTCCTTGAGGTCTCTATTCCAATTTATCTTTAGATGTCAATCAAGTAAAAAGATAGTAGCAAATTAGAAATAATTCTTGATAAATATTTGATAAAAATTAGCAAATTTATAGAAATATTATATATTACGTATTGTCTTTAGAGTTGCTTATTCTATTATAGCTTAAACTTTCTTTGAGTCCATCAACAGGCCTTCATTGGATATAACATATCCAAGAAATTTTACTTTTGATTGATAGAATATATATTTTTTTAATTTGACATATAATCTTACATCTCATAACTTTTATAAGATTAATTTCATTTATTCTTTATGTTCATAAATCTTGAAGTAGATCAAGATATCATTAAGATAATAGATAATAAACTTGTCCAAAAATTCTTTAAAAATATCATTTATCAAATGTTGGAATATAGCTAGAGCATTTTTTAAACTAAAAGGCATGACATTATATTCAAAATATACATATTTTGTCCAAAAAGTTATCTTTTATTCACCATTTTTTTAATTCATACCAAATTATATGCTCTATAAAAATCTATTTTAGTATAGATCTTAGCTTGACTAAATTGCTTTAAAAGCCTTGATATTAATAATAATAGATAATAATTCTTTACCATTATTTTCTTGAAGTTGTAATAATCAATACACATTTATAAAGATCCATCTTTTTTCTTTACAAAAAATATTTATATACTTGCTAGAGATTTGGAATGATAAATAAAGTTCTTTCTAAGATTTTTATTTATATAATCCTTCAATACCAAAAGCTCCTTCTATGATAGATTGTAAATTAGAACAAATGGTGGTTGATTTCCTTCTTGAAGATCAATGGCACAATCATATGATCAATATTTCAGCAATATGTTAATATATATATATATTTTTTTCAAAGACATCTTGAAATTCTTTATATTACTCTAGAATAGCTACTAACAAGCTTGCTTCTTTATGAACTAGAGTTGCATAAATAACTAATGGCATTTTTTTTAAGCTGCCTTCTTAAAAGTCCTTGCTCCAAAAGGACTTTGTTCTTGATGAATTCTTGATAGATTTTATCCAAAGATATTTTATAAGAAATTTAATCTTATGAAATCTCTAATCTATAAATAGATTCCATTTTTTTTATTATAAAAGTCCTAAAATAATAGAATTAAATAGAATTTTAATATTATTGAATATTATTTTGCTACTATAGCTTTTAAATGATATTTCTAATAGTATGGTTTTATGAATAACATTACTTAAAGGTATAGGTCGACCATCTATTACTTCTATATGTATAATTTTTGACTTTTATACTAGAAGAATTTTATAAAGATTAAAAAACTCTTCATCTAAAAAAAAAAAAAAAAAAAAAAAAAATACTCTTAAATCTAGTAAGGTATTTGTTTGAAGCTTTTGTGCCATTACCTTCTTGGATGTAGAAGCTTGATAAAGTGGTTGCAATCTATTTCAAGTCTTATATTACCATAAAATCTTACAATTTTTTTTTCAATTTTAGCAGTTCTACGAGCTAAAGCATTCAATGTGTTCATAATAATATCTAACTTGGACTTGAGAGACTCAACCATACTAACATCTTTACTTCCAGTTAGCTTGAAAGAAAGAAGAGAATATATATATATATCTATATATATATATATATATATATCAGTTTAGAAGAAAATACTTTGTAACTTCTAAAGCGCTTTAATAATTTAAAAAAGAGGAATAATTCACTCTTTATCAAGAAAGATCAAGCTTTAGTATTGATAAGAGAGTAATTTTAGCAAATTTATCTTTAAATTGTATAATGACTAGTACTATCAACCATGATATTCTAGTGGGTTAACAAATCCTTTATCCATTTGATTTTGGCCAAGATAATTGAAGTAAATAAGCATAGATTTGATAGATATGGTTTATTCATGATAAAAGAAAAAAAATTATTTCAATCACATTTGCAATAACTACTATGATAATGTCAGTAAAAACCTTATTTAATTATAGTGCATTGGTATTTGACTCACCTTGTAAAGCGATTCTATTAGAAGAGACATTTGCTTTTATATTTTATTTTGTAGAATCAACTAATCTCCCCTTTTTAGAAGTTCATACAAAATACTAGAAGGATCTATATCCTCCTTGGAAAATATGTATAAAACTTTTTTTCCAATGTGAAGAAATTGTATCTCCTTTGAATATATTGAAAATATTAAAATCTTTTTTTATCTTTTTGTGCTCAAATTATTCATTAGCATCTACCAAATCAAGGTATTATCTTTCTGGAGCTCTTTATAAACATTGATACATGATTGATAATAGTATTAGAGGCTAGGCTTACTATTAGATGGTACATTCACATGAATACTAGAATTGCTCTTAATAGAGCAACTTGACATTATTTATAAATTTTATTGATTATATATTGTAAATAGTTATAATCTCTTGTCATTCTTAATTATTTTAGTAATTTTTTTAATAATATTACTCTCATTAGTGATGAGGATTTCAAGAGATTAGACAACATAGACTTATTAATTATTAGATGGTATTATCAAAGTCATTTATATGTTGGAGAAAATCAAAGATAAGATGATGTTTGATCCAATTTATTTATAAATTTTATGTGACTTACAAAACGATCATTTATACATCAAATTATACTACTTAGGTATATTTTTGAAAATATACTATTATTAAGTGATATTTAAATATAAGTATTGAAGTCTTATCAATATATTAACTAACTCATTGGTCTTTTAATTTTTGTAGCTGTTGTGGCTTTTGGCTCTTAAGTCCATCGACCTTATTTGATTTGAACCAACCTGATAATATTTCATGTAATTATAAAAGTGTTAAGGATGCCACATTGATAAAATCTTGCATGATAATCAAATTTTTTTGATTGTCACTAAGGATAATGAACCTTTGCTTGTTATAGTTAATAGGATGGAAGTACCTCATGAGACCTTTTCTACATTTAAAATATTTCCAATATTATTTACATTTTGAATATGTTGTCATGATGTAATACGACTATATAGTAAAATTATAATCAAAATTGAATTTCTAATTAATATCTAATTATCTTAGTTCAATTATAATTTGACGTATCTAAAAATAACTTTTATAAAAGCCTCTTAGATTATTTTCTTATCTTAATAGTTAGTAGGTTGAAGGTTAGTTAGTAATTTTACCATCTAGGTTGTAGAGACGCTTCTACTATCTTAAAAAGACCATAAATTGATAAAATCAGGATAGAAGAGGTAAATGGTTGGTATGGTTGATACTAAGATCAAGTTAAGGGTACAATTGGACTAAAAATCCTTGGGATAAGTTAAATTGATGCTTGGGGGTCGACGATTTGTGAGACAAGGTCGAAATCAGACCTCTAGTCAATAAAACGATCGCCGAGGGTAAGTAAGGGATTCATTTGTAGATTGAAAGATAGGATTTGAGAGCTAGCTTGAAGTTCTTTCCAATGGCATAAGGATTTTTTTTGAAGGTTTTTGAAGACTTAGCAATTATTATTCGAAGTTAGGATTTGTATCAGTGATTTGGATTTTATATAATATAATTAGAACTAGCAATTTTGGCTAGTTCATGCAATTGATGTAACATCTATAGTTGAAAATTTGTTATTGTTTGGATTATTAGGTGTGCTAAATGTATACAAAATTTTGTCACAATCTAACGGCATGGTTTAGAAATATCTAGTTTTTAGTACAAGAGGGTTTCAAAAGGTGGCAGTTTGAGGTTGGGTAAGGTTTCTATGATATTTGAATATCTATTTGTCGGATTAAGGTGAAAATTGGCATGGTATTGAAGGACTTAAAGATCAAGCTACACACCAATTTTGAGACAAATGTAATAGTTAGAAAGAAAGAAATCACTACTAGGATTTCTCCTTCACTTTTCAAGTTGGCGGCTGAGAGATATTAGTACAGTTTTTGGAGGTTTTTTCACAATCTATAAGTTGGATTGGGCTAAAACTTTTCGAGCATAAAGAAGACTTACATTGACAATTGCATGCAAAATTCCACATCAAGTGGACGGTCAGATTGGATGTTATAGCTTGTTAAAGCTTTTTGATTAGGATTGGGGCTTATAAGAAAAATCTAAATTACTTAAATATGAAAGTAACAAGGTAATTGGGATTTATGTATGGTTAAGACTACTAAGAAGAGTGATTTTAGCACTTTTGAATTAAAATTCAGATTACATTCTTCTCTTATGGACAAAATCTATTAGGGTTTCTTGGCTACTTCTGAAATACAATCTCACCTTCCATAGCTAGGTATTGAGTGCATTCCTGAGCAAGATAACACGTAATACAACAATGTAGACATGGCATGGTTTGAGATGTCAATTCATAAATCTACGAGAAACCTAATGCCAATGAAAAGGAACATATCATAGGTTTTTTAACAGACACCACAATTACTTATAATTTCCTTAAAGAACAACATTATTTTTCAAGGCCAAGGTATAGGCCTCAACATTTTAATATGATTTTTTAGCATATATTTTATTATTTGAAAGTATTTTCATAACCAAGTTAGTACAATGATGTCAAAGAATAATAGTTATAAGGTAATAAATTTTGAACTTACTAAGATTGAAGAAACTAAGTCATTTTTTTGCTTACAGAGGCATACAATAGATGAGCTATAAGTTCAACATGTCTTTGTAATTTTAGCTAAAGACTTCAAAAAAATAAAAATTCAAGAAATTTTTTCATGGAATTTTTATTTTGAAGATTCTCTATATTCTACCAATATTTCTATTTCATACAAATATTGTGGTAATGAAGCCCTTTATTTGACTAGAAGTAAGGATGTTGATGGTATAGGAGTTGTTTTTTCAACATATTAGTACTTAAAGATTCTGCCAACATGCAGTGGTGCTCTATTGGTGAAGAAGTAGATTAAAAAGTTTAAACATTGGCCAATGTAATTTAAGCCACATCTTATTAATGCCAAAGCATAAAATATATAGGCTTTTATCTACTTGTATTATAATTGTTTTGTCTTTAATCTTAAGATCTTGAATTTTTTAAAAGAAAATCTATTCACATTCAATAGAAAGATGATCATTCAATCTTCCAACGATCTTATTAGTTTAGTACCTTAAAAAAAATTGGTATCCAAGCTTGTTGTGAAGAGTTATCAGCTATAAGTTTGATTGAGCTTTCCAATGGTGAGTACGTTTGTGCCACAGTCATGCCTTCGAAGAAAGATGTATTTGGCAATTGGATAGAGAAATAGATGTGTGGATACTACCATATAATTAATTATTAGACTAATTTTGACCAATATCCAATATCAATGCCAAAAGAATTATTTGATGCATTAGGATTCTCTTAAGTATTCAGCACTTTGCATTTAAGATCTTGTTATCACCAATTACTACTTTTTGTTAAAAATTGGGTAAAGATAACATTTTAGGAAGTTAATCAAGATGACAAAGAATAATTCTATTACTCGAACTTTTTCTATTTGATCATAATAATATACCAATTAAAATTTGACAAATAATAGACTAAGTTTTATCTAGCTTGATATTTGTTAGATGCTATAATAATGAATTATTATTTTAATTTATATCCTATAAAATCATCTAAAGTATTTAAAATTAGTAAAATATGATTAGACTATTTCAAAAATCTAAGTTCCTTGAAATCTATAACAATATAAAGCTTCATCACAAAATAGGACAAAAAAAACCAAAAAAAAAATAAAACAAAACTAAAAAAAAATAAGACATGAAAAAAAAAATTGAGTAAACAAAACTAAAATAGAAGAAATATAAACACAAAGATGCAAAATCAAATTTTACCAAAAAAAAGATCCAAAGCCATACCTAACTAGATGCCCCAAAAGACCTTAGCAAGTCCTATTTAAATCTTGTCTTATTATCCTATACTTTCTCTTTATACTCTTCACTTCATTTAGAGGTGCAAAGAATCATCTTGTATCCCCTATCTTTAAAAAAGATTGTCCTTGAAAAATTCAATGCAATACAAGATTGGTGCAAAAATAAATATTGACTTAAAGGCTTCAAAAAATGCTCTAGTTTTTTTGCTCTAATTAATTTTTTCTTTGCATGTAAGATGTGTAAGAAGAACTGCAACTTGAGAAAAATTCCTGATGAAGATTTGATAATAATTGGCAAAGCCCAAAAAGCATTGCACATCTTTTATTATTCTTAAATTCTTCCAATCTATAATAGTTTGAATCTTCTTCAGATCCATCATAAGTCCTTCATTAAAAAATAATATATCCTAAGAAGTCAATTTGAATAATATGGAATACATACTTTTTCAACTTGGCATACAATCTCGCAACTCCAAGTTTTTGTAATAAACAATAAACACGAATTTCATGCTCTTTTGTATTCTTACAATAGATTAAAATATTGTTTAAATAAAAAACAACAAAATCATCTAAAAATTCACAAAAAAAATCATTCATAAGATGTTGAAAAGTACCTAGTGCATTTGTGAGTCTAAAAGGCATGATATTATATTCAAAGTGCCATACCTTATTTAAAATGTAGTCTACTATTCATCTCTTTTTTTAATAAGAATCAAATTATATGCCATCGTATTGTAATTTTTTATAATATGTAAAAATTAGTTTAAACATATTTTATATTCATAAGTCTTGATGTGTGTTAGAATGGCCAATAAATTAATTCAAAGAAAATAGATACAAAAAACTTTATTTTGAATTTTATCTATTTTATTATAATATTTAAATTATATAAGATTTAAATATTTAGTATAGAGCTTTAAGAGAAGGTAGAAGCCTAAGGATGAAAATCTAAACTACTAAGAGGCTTATGAGGAGGAATGAAATCAATTCATGGTCGGATGAAGACAAAAGGTAAAGATCTTTATCCCTATTGGTCAAAGGCCATACCTAATGGGCATTTACTAGGCTGTCTACGACCATAACAAGAGTTTCGACAACTTCAAAAGGAGAATTTGAAAATCAAAAGAAAGAATTGTAAGGTTTAGGATTTGAACTACAATTTGTGTGCAAATTTTAGAGGATTTGGAGTTAGGGTGATGAAATTATAGCCATTTGAAGTTAAGGTGTCTTTTTAAGATATACTATTACTATTTTGAGAATATGATGAGTTTTATGATAGATTTTGAAGATTAAAAGGTCTAGTTGTAAAAATAATTTTAAGATCTATATCTTTTATGAAAGAATTTTTACATTTGGAATTTTTATGAAGAAGTTATAAAGCGTTGAAAACAACACAAGTAATTTAGAGGTAGTAAGTGAATTGTTTTGTTGATAGTCATGGTTGAAGCCATGTCTTGAGTTCTTGGATGAATTTTTGGCTAAAAATTTCTAAAAATATATAATATTGAATTAAAAAGATATATATTAAAACTTTATGGTATTTAAATATTTAGTTTGTGAGATATGAAGAAATTTACACACTGGTATATGTAAGCAAGGATTTGAAGCTATTGTTAGAGTTTTGGCGATGTTTCAAGATCTGTAATGAATTTATGGTTGAAATTTGTTGCAATAGTTGTTAAAAATATATTAGTATTTTATGTAAAATTTGGATTTGTTTGGATGATCCAATCATGAGATATGAGATATGAGCTATTGAAGTTTAAGAAGAATTTACTTCAAGGATATATAAGTTTTTTATAACATTTTTATCACATTTTAACTTGGCTCTTCTATAATAAGATCCATATCATCATCTTTCACCATATAGTCGTGTTTCAACATGACAACGGGACTTCCCAATAAAAATACCAAAGGCTAGTACTAAGGATAGCTACTGTCTCTTACAAACAAATGGCATGGCCTTGGATAACTATAAAAAGTGTCAATTGGTATATCTAACAAGAATACTTAGAGGACAATCATGTCGAGTGCCTATAGATTGTGGCTCTACAAAAAATTGCATCCCAACTGAAGTTGCTGACTGACTTAGAATTAAAACTAAAGAAATCAAAGAAGGAAGTATATATCTTGCAGATGATCAAGAGAACGTATTCAGTGAAATGTGTAAAAAAAACCTTAAGATTGACAAACACTTATGTCTTAAGAGTAAGATTCAAGGTGACAAAGCTAAGGCATGATGTTATCTTTGATATGCCATAGCTAGAGATGGAAAATAAGTAAGTTGATTGGATAGTAAGGACAATCTCTTTTAAAGATAGAGCATGCAAGATGACTCTTTGTACCTCCACATGAAGTGAAGAAGATGAAGAGAAAGTCTAGGATAATAGGATAAGATATAAATAGAATTAATCAAGGTCTTTTGGAGTTCCTTGTCAAGTATAGCTTTGGCACCTTCTCTTAGTAAAATATGGTTGTACATCTTTGTGTTTAGATCTATTGTACTCTTTTTTTGTTTTCACAATTTTGTCTTTCATGTCAATGTGCATACCTTCAAAGAACATCACATGCTTCAAAAATGTGACTTCTAACTTCCAAAGTTTATATTTTGATTGCTTGCAATAGAAGCAATTATAGTATAGCCAGTGTAATACTTCTCGTAAATGTTGCTCATGCTTTTTAGAAGTTTTACTATATTCAAGAATATCATCAATGAAGATGACTATATACTTATCTAAAAGGTCCTGAAATAATTTGTTCATCTCATCCTTAAAAGAGGCTAGAGTATTAGTGAGGCCAAAGCATAAAATCAACCATTCAAAATGTTCATAGCATGTACAAAATATCATCTTTTCCACATCTATTCTTCGAATAGGTATTTGCCATTAGCTACTCCAAAGATCTAATTTACTAAAATTTATCACACTTCAAAATTGGACAAGAAGTTTATCCACGCATGAAAGTGGAAACATATTTTTAACAATGTGCTTATTGAGGCGTCTATAGTCAATGAAAAGACAAAGTCCACCATATATCTTAGGTGCAAAGACTACATGTGTTTCCTACGATAATGTGCTTTCTTGAATGAGGCCTTTCTATAAGAGTTCATCCAATCTCTTCTGTAGATTTTGAAGTCCTTTTAATGTTAGGTAATAAATTGGTCGACTTGCTCATTTGGCTCTAAGCAATAGTTCTATTTGAAAGGAGGCACCTTGATCAGAAGACACACTATTAGGTAGGTCAGTTAGAAACACATCATGATATTCTTGTATAAATTGCTCAATCCAATCTATCCCTTCAACTCTCTTTTCTACCATTGATGCAAAATTTCAAACCAATATCTATATTGAATGCTCATATTGTAGTAGTTTTTTTATAAAGACCGTCTAACCAAATATGTCTTTCATTGTAAATTTTTATTCCTCTTCACTTCATGTGGAGGTGCAAAGAGTCATCTTGGATGCTCTATCTTTAAAAGAGATTGTCCTTGCTATCCAATCAACTTGCTTATTTTCCATCTCTAGCTATGACATACTAAAGATAACATCATACCTTAACTTTGTCACCTTGAATCTTATTCTTAAGATGTAGGTGTCTGTCAATCTTAAGGTTTTTTTACATATCTCACTCAATACGTTTTCTTCATCATCTGCAAGATATATACTTCTTTCTTTGATTTCTTTAATTTTTGCTAATAAGTATATAGGACTTTGAGCTATAGGTTGTGTTCCACCATTTCTGAAATCTATAGCATCAACCCTCTTTATAATCCAAATTTCTTCTTCAAATGTTTGTGGATTCCTTAGCTCTACTTCTCACAAGACTCCACGTTTCAAACCTCATAGGAATCAATCCATCATCTTTGCCTCTAAAACATTATCAATTTGGAGACATAAGGACTTGAATCTAAAGACATAATCTTGTACCAACCTAGCTTGTGTAAGATTTGACAAGTGATCATGAGCTATCTTCTCTACATTGATGGGCCGAAATTAATTGCTAAACTTGGTCTCAAACTCCTCCCAGACACAAAATCCACCTTGAGCTTTATAACTTTGAACTTGATGTCACCACCAAATAACTGCCACATCTCTTAAATAACTCGCTACATATATAATTCCTTCAGTGGTATTTGCCTCAAATAATTTGAAGTATTATTACATGTTGAAAAGCCATTAACATACATCTTCTTGTCTTAAAATCTTAGAATATGTATTAGACTTACTCAATTTCAACCTAGCAGATGTCAACTCTCTTGACCTTGAGGCTTTTGGCCTAAGAAGTATTGTAATTAAGCCTCCATCTAGGATTGCTCTTTCATATCTTTCATACTATAATTTCTCCACTGGACTCTACTATTATAATATCTTTTCATCTTTCGATTGACTTTTAAAGAATAACTAGTGGTAGTGTCAACACAATACTCAATATGGCCACAATAATTGATATTGGAATAAATGATGACTATTAACATACTACCAAAAGTAAATAGTTTAACACTCACTCTAATACCAATGAAACATAATTATATTATCTCAAAAATCCAAAATCCTTCAAATCCATAATAATATATTACAAAATAAGACAAAACAAATAAAAACAAAACTGAATAAAATTAAATATAATAGGACATGAAAGACAAAATAGAGCAAAAAAAAAAAAATAGAATAGAACATATTTGAATAGAAAGATGTAGAACCAACTTTACTAAGAGAAAGGATCTGAAGCCATACTTGACTAGATGCCCCAAAAGGCCATGGTTAATCCTATTTATACCTTATCCTACCATATTGGACTTTCTAAAATGTTCTTAGATAATAGATCCTACTTAGATAATTGTCCTAAATTCTTTCTAAAATTCCCCACAATGGATCCTACCAGTTCACTAACCTAATCCTAATTCTAAAAACTTCTATGGTTTTAATTATCTATATAATTATCTTATTTATATCTTATTATAATTAGTATTTAAAAAATTACAACAATAAAAATTATACTTGTATCATGAAAAGTATAAATTCTTCCATAAATGATTACTATATTTGAATTACATGACTATCTCAAAAAGTCTTAGCATATACCAAGTAAAGGTAGTTGCCTTGCAAAAAATCCAAATACCAAGTGATATTTCATAACTTTGAGCTTTTCTAGGCTTTGCAAACTACTACCAAAGATTTGTTAAAGACTTTAGCATCATTGCCAAGCCTTTAATTATTTATATGAATAAAGCTCAACTATAGACTTGAAATCATAAGCAACAACATGCATTTGATACTTTGAAGCAAAAGTTGGATTTAATTCTAGTGCTTCAACATCTAGATGTCAATAAATTTTTTTAACTATACATGGATTGGAATACTACAGGATTAGAAGTAATCTTGACATGAAAAGATGATATAGGATGAAAATATATTATTAAATTTTAAAGTCAAATTACTCATTTTATAAAAGTAATAACAATTTAGAGTCAAATTACTCATTTTATAAAAGAAAAGCTTTGACAAGAATTTAGACTATTGCTTATTTTTTACCTTGTATAATCAATATTTTATATTAGTAATTAATTATTAACTTTTGAAGTAGCTTATGGAGTCAGACAAGCTTATTGCTAAAATTGCAAGATGGACTTTATTGCTTTAAAAATATGACTTTGAAGTTGTGCATCAAGTAGGTATTACCAATTTGGATGCCAATAGACTTTCTTATAATTCATGTCCTTCAAAAGAACACTTAATTGGAACTCAGTGGCATGGAAATTGTGATCGAGATGTAATCTTTAGATGGCTTGTAGCCACATACTTGACTTTAGTATCATGTGTTACAACCATAGTTCTTATTCAAAATTTAGATAAAGAATTGGACAAGAATCAAGAAATTAGCAATGTCTAGAAAGATCTTGCAATCTTCTACAAACTTCAATAAGGAATATTTTCTTCCACTCTCTCTAACATAAAAAGAAATAGGATTAATCATCAAATAACAAGATTTTGTTAGAAGAATAATTTGTTGTTTTGTGTGTGGCTTGATAGAATGTCATAGATATATATATCTATTGTAATTGTTATCTAAATAATATGAATATGTAGAATTAGGTAAAAGTAGATTAATTTCATAATATCTTCTAAAGAAGCTTCCTAGAAGCTTTTTAGATGTTGTTTTGACTTTACATATGTTTGTAGTTGATTAATAGGTTAGAAACTTGGCCAACAAGCTATCCATGTGTCACATATATTGATAGCTTAAAGAAAAAGCTAATTATGTGGCGGCCATATAGAAAACTTGCCTTGCAAGTCAAGATACATGTCATGTAAAGTCAATATGTTTTTGGAGGTCCTATAGAACACCGCCACATAAATCTTTAGTAGATAATATATATAGAGGCAAGAATGAAGCCTTCTTTGCTCTTCTCAATTCTTTTCTTGCTTCTAATCAAGATTCAAGAGTTTTTAGTTTTCTTATCTTTTAGCAATAGCCATTCTATTTTTTTTAATATGTATATTTTTCTATTTTTTTTTAATATGTATACTTTTCTATTTTTATTTCTTTGAAAGAGTCTCATTTTTTTATTTGTTTTCATCAAGTTCTTGTTTTTGACAGATTGATAAGATTACACTTATAATATTGTTTTTTCATGATTAAGAGTGGATTACCTCTTTTTCTTAATAAGACAAAAATATATTAGAAGTTGTAAATTATCCTCTTCTAAACTAATATTATTCTTAGTATTTTCTTTGTTCTCAAGTTCTTTCTTTTGTTTATCTTGAGCAATATTAGATTTTTGTTTTTAAATATTATCATAGCAAATCTTCTTAAAATGAAGAAAGCAATGGCTTAAATGCCAGAGCAATTGAAAGAATTGATGCTTGCAATGCATCAACTAAGTTTATCACCACTAGAAGCAATAAAAATAGCAAGAAATGAAGATACAAACATGATTGGAGCTGCTTCAATATTTTTATCAAATCACATTCTTTCTCCTATAATAGAACACCTTTCTAGTATTAGACAATCCAAAGTTGCCTTATACAAGAAGTTTGATGGTACAAGATCCAAATTTCAAGGATTTATCAATCAAGTATAGCTTGTGATTGAACTTCAACTCCAAAGCTATCCAATGACAAGATCACAAGTTAAATTCATTGGTATACTTCTTTTAGGTCAAGCATTATCATGGTTTTTATCTTTTTTTGAATGATGAGATCTAATATTGGATAATTTGGAGGCCTTTTTGAGGGAATTTTGATCTATGAATAGAAAAATTGATGTAATTTGTATTACAACTAATAAGTTTTGTATCTTGAAATAAAGTAATTGATCAATGATATCATATGTTTCACAATTTTGACAACTAGCGATTGATGTCAAATAAGCTGATACTAATCTTATTAGCCAATTTCTTTATGGATAATAATATGAAATAAAGAAATTAATGCTCAAATTACATGATCTTCAAACATTAAGTTAAGTAATTAACTTTGCTGTGAAGTATGACAATGACCTTCATTTGAGAATCGTGTAGAAAAACCTCTACATTATTCTAATCTAATGATAATACTGATGATCTTTCAATCTAAACATTTAGAAGTAGAAGACATGCAAATTGATGTGGTACATTTTAAACCTCTTACTGAATAAAAAAAGATTCATTGTTGTCAAAAAAGATTGTATTTATATTGTGGAAAAGCTAAGTACACTGCTCAATATTATTCAAAGAAATGACATAACTATAAAATAAGGAGTATGATTGTCAAAGAGGAAAAAATTTCAAAAAATGAATTTTTCCACCTACAATAGGAACTATGCAGTTCGAATCTTGTATAAATGAAGGTCTTATCTTCTCTTCAAAATCCTCTCCTTGTTTTTCAATAGATGTGCATTTAAGACCTAATAATCACAAAGACTCTACCTTGATAGATTTAGGAGCCTCAACTTATTTTTTAAATAAAGAGTTTTTTCAAAGCCATAGAATACTATTAGTACAAAAAACTAGATCCGTATATGTAGAAGTCATAGATGGATATCCATTATCTTTTAGAAATATTATTCATGAAACACTTCTTATAGATACAGCAATAAATAGTCATAATAGTTGTATAATTTTTAATATAATTAAGTCTCTTTCTAATATAATTATTTTAGATTTATTGTGGCTAAAAAAATATAATCCTCTGAAAGATTAGATTTTTTATAAACTTGAATTTTTCTAAAGCATTATTAAGAGTTTTGTAGAAAGCCATGACTCTAGTGTAACCAAACTTGTACTTGTAGGGGCAAAAGCTCTTTAGCATGCTGCAAAAGAAGAATCACCTTTTTATTTATTTATTTCACATCTATTTTTAATAATGGAAAGACTTCAAGTGATATTCTAATTTGATATCAAGATTTTAAAGATATTTTTGAAAACAAAAATGTAGATATTTTTCTGAAGCATTGTCCATATGATTGCTCAATTGACCTTAAAGAAGGAAGTCAACCACCATTTGGTCCAATCTATAGTTTGTCACAAAATAAGTTAGCTAAACTCAAGAAGTACATCGATAAGAACTTGGCCAAGAATTTTATACACCATTCAAAATCTCCTTCAAGAGTCGATATCTTATTAGTAAAGAAAAAAGATAGATCATTCCAAATGTACATAAATCATTGAGGACTTAATAAGATAACCATCAAGAATAGGTATCATTTATTTTTTATATCTAAAATTCATAATCAACTAAATTAAGCTAAGATCTATACAAAAATAGAACTAAAAAGAACATTATCGTGATAGAGAGAATTTGTCTTAAAAAAGCGTTGGGATTCTACCTATCATTAAATGCTCAATCAAGCCTCTAAATAAAAAAAAATACCAAGTCTATATATAAAATTATCCCTATAGGCGCAATTACATCAATACATAAGCCTTAAGTACAAAAGATCACCAAAAAAGTGATAAAAATGTTATAAAAAACTTGTATATCCTTAAAGTAAATTCTTCTTAAACTTCAATAGCTCATATCTCATGATTGGATCATCCAAACAAATCCAAATTTTACATAAAATACTAATATATTTTTAACAACTATTGCAACAAATTTCAACCATAAATTCATTACAGATCTTGAAACATCGCCAAAACTCTAACAATAGCTTCAAATCCTTGCTTACATATACCAGTGTGTAAATTTCTTCATATCTCACAAACTAAATATTTAAATACCATAAAGTTTTAATATATATCTTTTTAATTCAATATTATATATTTTTAGAAATTTTTAGCCAAAAATTCATCCAAGAACTCAAGACATGGCTTCAACCATGACTATCAACAAAACAATTCACTTACTACCTCTAAATTACTTGTGTTGTTTTCAACGCTTTATAACTTCTTCATAAAAATTCCAAATGTAAAAATTCTTTCATAAAAGATATAGATCTTAAAATTATTTTTACAACTAGACCTTTTAATCTTCAAAATCTATCATAAAACTCATCATATTCTCAAAATAGTAATAGTATATCTTAAAAAGACACCTTAACTTCAAATGGCTATAATTTCATCACCCTAACTCCAAATCCTCTAAAATTTGCACACAAATTGTAGTTCAAATCCTAAACCTTACAATTCTTTCTTTTGATTTTCAAATTCTCCTTTTGAAGTTGTCGAAACTCTTGTTATGGTCGTAGACAGCCTAGTAAATGCCCATTAGGTATGGCCTTTGACCAATAGGGATAAAGATCTTTACCTTTTGTCTTCATCCGACCATGAATTGATTTCATTCCTCCTCATAAGCCTCTTAGTAGTTTAGATTTTCATCCTTAGGCTTCTACCTTCTCTTAAAGCTCTATACTAAATATTTAAATCTTATATAATTTAAATATTATAATAAAATAGATAAAATTCAAAATAAAGTTTTTTGTATCTATTTTCTTTGAATTAATTTATTGACCATTCTAACACACATCAAGACTTATGAATATAAAATATGTTTAAACTAATTTTTACATATTATAAAAAATTACAATACGATGGCATATAATTTGATTCTTATTAAAAAAAGAGATGAATAGTAGACTACATTTTAAATAAGGTATGGCACTTTGAATATAATATCATGCCTTTTAGACTCACAAATGCACTAGGTACTTTTCAACATCTTATGAATGATTTTTTTTGTGAATTTTTAGATGATTTTGTTGTTTTTTATTTAAACAATATTTTAATCTATTGTAAGAATACAAAAGAGCATGAAATTCGTGTTTATTGTTTATTACAAAAACTTGGAGTTGCGAGATTGTATGCCAAGTTGAAAAAGTATGTATTCCATATTATTCAAATTGACTTCTTAGGATATATTATTTTTTAATGAAGGACTTATGATGGATCTGAAGAAGATTCAAACTATTATAGATTGGAAGAATTTAAGAATAATAAAAGATGTGCAATGCTTTTTGGGCTTTGCCAATTATTATCAAATCTTCATCAGGAATTTTTCTCAAGTTGCAGTTCTTCTTACACATCTTACATGCAAAGAAAAAATTAATTAGAGCAAAAAAACTAGAGCATTTTTTGAAGCCTTTAAGTCAATATTTATTTTTGCACCAATCTTGTATTGCATTGAATTTTTCAAGGACAATCTTTTTTAAAGATAGGGGATACAAGATGATTCTTTGCACCTCTAAATGAAGTGAAGAGTATAAAGAGAAAGTATAGGATAATAAGACAAGATTTAAATAGGACTTGCTAAGGTCTTTTGGGGCATCTAGTTAGGTATGGCTTTGGATCTTTTTTTTGGTAAAATTTGATTTTGCATCTTTGTGTTTATATTTCTTCTATTTTAGTTTTGTTTACTCAATTTTTTTTTTCATGTCTTATTTTTTTTTAGTTTTGTTTTATTTTTTTTTTGGTTTTTTTTGTCCTATTTTGTGATGAAGCTTTATATTGTTATAGATTTCAAGGAACTTAGATTTTTGAAATAGTCTAATCATATTTTACTAATTTTAAATACTTTAGATGATTTTATAGGATATAACTTAAAATAATAATTCATTATTATAGCATCTAACAAATATCAAGCTAGATAAAACTTAGTCTATTATTTGTCAAATTTTAATTGGTATATTATTATGATCAAATAGAAAAAGTTCGAGTAATAGAATTATTCTTTGTCATCTTGATTAACTTCCTAAAATGTTATCTTTACCCAATTTTTAACAAAAAGTAGTAATTGGTGATAACAAGATCTTAAATGCAAAGTGCTGAATACTTAAGAGAATCCTAATGCATCAAATAATTCTTTTGGCATTGATATTGGATATTGGTCAAAATTAGTCTAATAATTAATTATATGGTAGTATCCACACATCTATTTCTCTATCCAATTGCCAAATACATCTTTCTTCGAAGGCATGACTGTGGCACAAACGTACTCACCATTGGAAAGCTCAATCAAACTTATAGCTGATAACTCTTCACAACAAGCTTGGATACCAATTTTTTTTAAGGTACTAAACTAATAAGATCGTTGGAAGATTGAATGATCATCTTTCTATTGAATGTGAATAGATTTTCTTTTAAAAAATTCAAGATCTTAAGATTAAAGACAAAACAATTATAATACAAGTAGATAAAAGCCTATATATTTTATGCTTTGGCATTAATAAGATGTGGCTTAAATTACATTGGCCAATGTTTAAACTTTTTAATCTACTTCTTCACCAATAGAGCACCACTGCATGTTGGCAGAATCTTTAAGTACTAATATGTTGAAAAAACAACTCCTATACCATCAACATCCTTACTTCTAGTCAAATAAAGGGCTTCATTACCACAATATTTGTATGAAATAGAAATATTGGTAGAATATAGAGAATCTTCAAAATAAAAATTCCATGAAAAAATTTCTTGAATTTTTATTTTTTTGAAGTCTTTAGCTAAAATTACAAAGACATGTTGAACTTATAGCTCATCTATTGTATGCCTCTGTAAGCAAAAAAATGACTTAGTTTCTTCAATCTTAGTAAGTTCAAAATTTATTACCTTATAACTATTATTCTTTGACATCATTGTACTAACTTGGTTATGAAAATACTTTCAAATAATAAAATATATGCTAAAAAATCATATTAAAATGTTGAGGCCTATACCTTGGCCTTGAAAAATAATGTTGTTCTTTAAGGAAATTATAAGTAATTGTGGTGTCTGTTAAAAAACCTATGATATGTTCCTTTTCATTGGCATTAGGTTTCTCGTAGATTTATGAATTGACATCTCAAACCATGCCATGTCTACATTGTTGTATTACGTGTTATCTTGCTCAGGAATGCACTCAATACCTAGCTATGGAAGGTGAGATTGTATTTCAGAAGTAGCCAAGAAACCCTAATAGATTTTGTCCATAAGAGAAGAATGTAATCTGAATTTTAATTCAAAAGTGCTAAAATCACTCTTCTTAGTAGTCTTAACCATACATAAATCCCAATTACCTTGTTACTTTCATATTTAAGTAATTTAGATTTTTCTTATAAGCCCCAATCCTAATCAAAAAGCTTTAACAAGCTATAACATCCAATCTGACCGTCCACTTGATGTGGAATTTTGCATGCAATTGTCAATGTAAGTCTTCTTTATGCTCGAAAAGTTTTAGCCCAATCCAACTTATAGATTGTGAAAAAACCTCCAAAAACTGTACTAATATCTCTCAGCCGCCAACTTGAAAAGTGAAGGAGAAATCCTAGTAGTGATTTCTTTCTTTCTAACTATTACATTTGTCTCAAAATTGGTGTGTAGCTTGATCTTTAAGTCCTTCAATACCATGCCAATTTTCACCTTAATCCGACAAATAGATATTCAAATATCATAGAAACCTTACCCAACCTCAAACTGCCACCTTTTGAAACCCTCTTGTACTAAAAACTAGATATTTCTAAACCATGCCGTTAGATTGTGACAAAATTTTGTATACATTTAGCACACCTAATAATCCAAACAATAACAAATTTTCAACTATAGATGTTACATCAATTGCATGAACTAGCCAAAATTGCTAGTTCTAATTATATTATATAAAATCCAAATCACTGATACAAATCCTAACTTCGAATAATAATTGCTAAGTCTTCAAAAACCTTCAAAAAAAATCCTTATGCCATTGGAAAGAACTTCAAGCTAGCTCTCAAATCCTATCTTTCAATCTACAAATGAATCCCTTACTTACCCTCGGCGATCGTTTTATTGACTAGAGGTCTGATTTCGACCTTGTCTCACAAATCGTCGACCCCCAAGCATCAATTTAACTTATCCCAAGGATTTTTAGTCCAATTGTACCCTTAACTTGATCTTAGTATCAACCATACCAACCATTTACCTCTTCTATCCTGATTTTATCAATTTATGGTCTTTTTAAGATAGTAGAAGCGTCTCTACAACCTAGATGGTAAAATTACTAACTAACCTTCAACCTACTAACTATTAAGATAAGAAAATAATCTAAGAGGCTTTTATAAAAGTTATTTTTAGATACGTCAAATTATAATTGAACTAAGATAATTAGATATTAATTAGAAATTCAATTTTGATTATAATTTTACTATATAGTCGTATTACATCATGACAACATATTCAAAATGTAAATAATATTGGAAATATTTTAAATGTAGAAAAGGTCTCATGAGGTACTTCCATCCTATTAACTATAACAAGCAAAGGTTCATTATCCTTAGTGACAATCAAAAAAATTTGATTATCATGCAAGATTTTATCAATGTGGCATCCTTAACACTTTTATAATTACATGAAATATTATCAGGTTGGTTCAAATCAAATAAGGTCGATGGACTTAAGAGCCAAAAGCCACAACAGCTACAAAAATTAAAAGACCAATGAGTTAGTTAATATATTGATAAGACTTCAATACTTATATTTAAATATCACTTAATAATAGTATATTTTCAAAAATATACCTAAGTAGTATAATTTGATGTATAAATGATCGTTTTGTAAGTCACATAAAATTTATAAATAAATTGGATCAAACATCATCTTATCTTTGATTTTCTCCAACATATAAATGACTTTGATAATACCATCTAATAATTAATAAGTCTATGTTGTCTAATCTCTTGAAATCCTCATCACTAATGAGAGTAATATTATTAAAAAAATTACTAAAATAATTAAGAATGACAAGAGATTATAACTATTTACAATATATAATCAATAAAATTTATAAATAATGTCAAGTTGCTCTATTAAGAGCAATTCTAGTATTCATGTGAATGTACCATCTAATAGTAAGCCTAGCCTCTAATACTATTATCAATCATGTATCAATGTTTATAAAGAGCTCCAGAAAGATAATACCTTGATTTGGTAGATGCTAATGAATAATTTGAGCACAAAAAGATAAAAAAAGATTTTAATATTTTCAATATATTCAAAGGAGATACAATTTCTTCACATTGGAAAAAAAGTTTTATACATGTTTTCCAAGGAGGATATAGATCCTTCTAGTATTTTGTATGAACTTCTAAAAAGGGGAGATTAGTTGATTCTACAAAATAAAATATAAAAGCAAATGTCTCTTCTAATAGAATCGCTTTACAAGGTGAGTCAAATACCAATGCACTATAATTAAATAAGGTTTTTACTGACATTATCATAGTAGTTATTGCAAATGTGATTGAAATAATTTTTTTTCTTTTATCATGAATAAACCATATCTATCAAATCTATGCTTATTTACTTCAATTATCTTGGCCAAAATCAAATGGATAAAGGATTTGTTAACCCACTAGAATATCATGGTTGATAGTACTAGTCATTATACAATTTAAAGATAAATTTGCTAAAATTACTCTCTTATCAATACTAAAGCTTGATCTTTCTTGATAAAGAGTGAATTATTCCTCTTTTTTAAATTATTAAAGCGCTTTAGAAGTTACAAAGTATTTTCTTCTAAACTGATATATATATATATATATATATAGATATATATATATATTCTCTTCTTTCTTTCAAGCTAACTGGAAGTAAAGATGTTAGTATGGTTGAGTCTCTCAAGTCCAAGTTAGATATTATTATGAACACATTGAATGCTTTAGCTCGTAGAACTGCTAAAATTGAAAAAAAAATTGTAAGATTTTATGGTAATATAAGACTTGAAATAGATTGCAACCACTTTATCAAGCTTCTACATCCAAGAAGGTAATGGCACAAAAGCTTCAAACAAATACCTTACTAGATTTAAGAGTATTTTTTTTTTTTTTTTTTTTTTTTTTAGATGAAGAGTTTTTTAATCTTTATAAAATTCTTCTAGTATAAAAGTCAAAAATTATACATATAGAAGTAATAGATGGTCGACCTATACCTTTAAGTAATGTTATTCATAAAACCATACTATTAGAAATATCATTTAAAAGCTATAGTAGCAAAATAATATTCAATAATATTAAAAATTCTATTTAATTCTATTATTTTAGGACTTTTATAATAAAAAAAATGGAATCTATTTATAGATTAGAGATTTCATAAGATTAAATTTCTTATAAAATATCTTTGGATAAAATCTATCAAGAATTCATCAAGAACAAAGTCCTTTTGGAGCAAGGACTTTTAAGAAGGCAGCTTAAAAAAAATGCCATTAGTTATTTATGCAACTCTAGTTCATAAAGAAGCAAGCTTGTTAGTAGCTATTCTAGAGTAATATAAAGAATTTCAAGATGTCTTTGAAAAAAATATATATATATATTAACATATTGCTGAAATATTGATCATATGATTGTGCCATTGATCTTCAAGAAGGAAATCAACCACCATTTGTTCTAATTTACAATCTATCATAGAAGGAGCTTTTGGTATTGAAGGATTATATAAATAAAAATCTTAGAAAGAACTTTATTTATCATTCCAAATCTCTAGCAAGTATATAAATATTTTTTGTAAAGAAAAAAGATGGATCTTTATAAATGTGTATTGATTATTACAACTTCAAGAAAATAATGGTAAAGAATTATTATCTATTATTATTAATATCAAGGCTTTTAAAGCAATTTAGTCAAGCTAAGATCTATACTAAAATAGATTTTTATAGAGCATATAATTTGGTATGAATTAAAAAAATGGTGAATAAAAGATAACTTTTTGGACAAAATATGTATATTTTGAATATAATGTCATGCCTTTTAGTTTAAAAAATGCTCTAGCTATATTCCAACATTTGATAAATGATATTTTTAAAGAATTTTTGGACAAGTTTATTATCTATTATCTTAATGATATCTTGATCTACTTCAAGATTTATGAACATAAAGAATAAATGAAATTAATCTTATAAAAGTTATGAGATGTAAGATTATATGTCAAATTAAAAAAATATATATTCTATCAATCAAAAGTAAAATTTCTTGGATATGTTATATCCAATGAAGGCCTGTTGATGGACTCAAAGAAAGTTTAAGCTGTAATAGAATAAGCAACTCTAAAGACAATACGTAATATATAATATTTCTATAAATTTGCTAATTTTTATCAAATATTTATCAAGAATTATTTCTAATTTGCTACTATCTTTTTACTTGATTGACATCTAAAGATAAATTGGAATAGAGACCTCAAGGACTAAAGGCTTTTTAAGATTTAAAGGTAGCTTTTATTATAGCTCCAATTTTATTGCATTTAGATTTTATGAAGACCTTTTATTTAAAGACTAATGCTTCTAACTTTGCATTAAAATTTGTACTATCACAAATTAAAAAGGATAGAAAGCTCCACCCAATTGCATTCTATTCTAAAAAGTTTTCAAATATAAAGATCAATTATAAGATTTATAATAAAGAGCTTCTTGCGATTGTAGATTCTTTTCAAATATGGCATCACTTATTGGAAGACACTATACATCCTATGATTATATATACAAATCACAAAAAATTATAGTATTTTATATTAACTTAAGTTTTGAATTGTTGCTAAATTTATTGAATTATGTTATTATATTATTTTAATATTTTGATTACATATTAACTAAGTAAGTAACAAAGACTATTACATGATTTATTAAGAAGATCATATCTTACTTGAAAGATCTAAAAAGTAGCATTTGATCAATAATATATTATTCTCTTGAAGTAAAAAGAATTTTGTCTTTGTGCTACTTCCATGATTATACTTATTGATTTAAATTTTTTTAAATAAATTTGTACAACATCAACTAATAACACTTTAGTTCATAATATCAAGTAGTGCTTTGACAACAATAAGTTCAAATTTATGGAAGATCTTTTATATTTTGAAGATCATTTATATATTCCATACAAATTCATGTAACTTCATATTTTTCAATCTTGTTATGGTTTTCTAGCTGTAAGACATATTGGATTTAAGAAAACATTGGAGCTTATTTCTCAAGATTTCTAATGGCTTCAAATGTAGAAGATTCTAAAAGACTTTATCTTCTCATGTGATATCTATTCAAAATCTAAGAATTCCCGATATTATTCCTGTAGACTTCTATAACTACTATCAATTTTAAATCAACCATGGTCTTTTTTATCATTAGATTTCATCACTACTCTACCACCATCGACTACATTTGATGCAATCTATATTTTTGTGGATCAACTTACATAGATGTTACATTTTGTCTCATATAAAAAGGTAATTTTTAGAGAAAAAATGGTAAGGCTCTTTTTTAATAATGTATATTGATATTATAGCCTACCTGATAATATCGTTTTTGATTGAGGACCTTAATTTATATCAAAGTTTTGAAAATATTTTTTTGAGATATTGAAGGTGGATATTTAACTTTTTTCTACCTTCCAGTCTTAAATCAATGATCAAACAGAATAAGTCAATTAAGTTTTGAATTAGTATTTATGATGTACCATAATCTATCAATAAGATGATTGAATTTTGAATTTATCTTTAGTGGAGTTTGTTTATAATAATATTCTTTATACTTTAACTTAATAAACATCATTTTATACTAATTATGATTACTATCCAAAGCTTAATTTATTAGATACATCAAAAGATGAAAATCTAGTAATAATTGTCACAACTCCAAATAACTTTGAAGCTCCATCTATAAAGTTACATCTAATCTTTCATATTTCTCTCTTAGAAGCTTATTTAGAATCAATTATTTTATGAAAAATACAACTATCACTATCTTGCATTAAAATAGATAATCATGTAGAATATGAGGTCAAAAAGATCTTTAATTCTTGACAAAGTAGAAGCAAGTTGGAGTATTTTATTCATTAGTATGGCTACAACATCAATGAATATTCATGAGAATTAACAAAAAATCCAATTAAAGTACCACAAAAGATATATGAATTTCATTGATGCTATCTTTAAAAACCTAAATCTATTTTAGGATGACTTTTCTATAAAGCTACTATTAAGATGTTGGTTTTAAACAAAGAAAGAAAATATAAAACCAATGCTCCTCATAGAACTTGGAGTTAGAAGAAGAAGTGATGTTATAGATATCCAACAAAAGATTCTAAGAATATTCTTAAAATATTCTATTAGATTTTAGAAGGTTCTAAAAGATTTTTAAAAGATTTTCAAAATATCTTAAAAGATTTTAGATGGTTTTTAGAATATCCTAGTATATTTTTAAAATTCTAAAAATATTAAAGAAGTTATTTGAAGAACTTCTTAAAATTGCTTCATCTTCAAGCAATATGAAAACTTCTTAAGAAATTTCCTAAGTTTGCTTCATCTTCAAGCAACATAAAAACTTTTCAAGAAGCTTCTTAATATGTAATATATATTAGAGTCAAATTTGAAAGGATTGTCAATCTCAACAACACATCTCTTGGAGTTCTAATTCATTTCTTTGGATATTAATCTTGTACTCATCTGGTTTAATCAAAATTTTGTTAGCTTTCTTGAAACTCTTTTATTCAACTTCTTATTTAATTTTTTATATATTATATCTATGATAGATTACCAATTTAACATGCGAAGGTATAACACAAGTAATATAACCATTAATATTACTAATAATAAGCATATTATTATTATTATTATTAATTATAAATCTCATAGATACAAATTTTGACATTTTTTAGCATGTCTAGCTAGAACATCAAATAAAAATGCTAGCTCTATAGCCAATGGTACCTCTTTTAAAGGATTTATATTTTTTGCCATTAAGTGACCTTCATCAAATATTACAATAGCTTTAGTTGTAAGCTTTATTTGTAACTTAGATAAATCATCCTTTATTGAAGACTTTGTAACTGCTTGATCCCTTTATAATGATGGCATAGATACTTTGCCTTTTAACATTTCATCAACTAATTGAAAGATTCTTCTTAGTTTAAATTTTAAAGCCAACAAGTCAATACTACAAAATATAGGTATATTCAATACTTTGTAAGCCAAAGTATATACCATATTTTCAACACTAGTAGCTTTATATTATATTGAAGTTGAAATGGAAGGCTTTGCCATAGAATTAACCTCTATAAGTCCAAATAGTAAAAAAAATTATACATAAATATTAAAATCCCTATAATTACTTGGATAGCTATACAAAGTTTTAAGTACCTCACTTATTGTAGGTGCCATATTCTTAACTATTATTTAGGCATGTGTAGTAGTTGCAACTACTATTTCTCTTGATGCACTAAACATATACATTTTTAGAAAAAAAGAACTTATTCCACCTCTAGAAGTCACATGAGATCTAATGAATTAGCCCAATGAGGCTATGCTATTAAATCTCTTTTCTAGCTTAGCAATTTTAGCTTCTAAATTTTTTTCCTCACCTAAAATATGTCATTTGTATAAATGTAATATGAAGCAATTATCTTCATTGTGATTAAGCTTATTACAATGAATACAATTTAATTGCTTCTTTTGAGATTTATTTCCTATTTTAGCCATCTCAACTTTTGGCTTAGACTTCTTCATGTATAAGACTTTCTTCTTCTTGGGATAGTTGAAATCATTCTTTGTGTGATTAGATTCATGACACCTCTAATTATACATAGTCCTTTCAAGTTGAATTTTTGCTAAGTTACTTGTCACAATTGCAATTTTTTTGGATCTTAACTCATCCATTATTCAAACTACCATGTTAATAGCATCATATTGATAAAGTATCTTATTGCATTTCTCAACTTCAGCAAATACTGGTGCTAATGTTGCCTTATCATTATGGTTGAAAATAATTCTTAGTATAGCTAAATTTAAGAGTTTTTTTGTCAATTTTAGATAAGAAAATCTTAACAAATTGGCTCTCAGTAAACACATCTTTTGATTCTATTACAAATTGAGCTAAACAAGTATGTATGTTATATAAAGTATTTTTTTTACAATAAAAGTCTTAAATGCATTGCATTTGATGACACCTAAAACCTCTATATTTGTGCTTCAAGTACTTAATAAACATTTGGAGAAGTTGAAATGATATTGATTCTTTTACTTTAGATAAAAATACCTTCAATACTTATTCATTGCAAGACAAAGTATGTGGAGTATTGCTTAAAGTAATAACTACTTTTTTTCTTTTATTATCTTCTAAAGATGTAGAAATTTTTTCATAGATTGGATCTTCTTTTTTCATTATAGGCATTAAGCTTGAAATAGCACCCTCTTTAAGAGCTAAAATAAAATTTATACTTACCTTTTAATAATGCTCTACTTTATGCAACTCATATGAATGTTTCTCATGCTATTTTCTATAGGTTTGGAGCACCTTGTGCTCCAAATGTTGTGATAAGAGCTCAAAGGTATACCACTTATTGAAAGTGAGAGATCTTTGATGCTTCTCCTTCATCTATGTTTGAAACTTAAGTTTCTAATTCGACAAAGAAATGCCCTCAACTCTTCTTGAGAATCTATCTTTAACTATATTGTAAGGATTATTATTTAATTTGTAAAATATCTATACCTCTAAGATCTAAAGTCTTGGAATAGTATCCAATATTAAAACAGACTAAAAAGCCTTATAAGTATTTACTCCTAGTCCAAAGTCCTTGATGTAAAAATTTTCTAAGTAGTCTAGTAAAAGAAATAGATAATATCAATTCTTAATATGCACCAAAAAAGAAACTACTTGAGTATTTGTGACTATTTAAAGGCTACAAGGGTAACTTGCACTTACAAACACTACCAAATTTTGTAGTTCAATGGCAATCATCTTTAAATTACTCAATTCCAATATATCTATAAACAAAAAGATCTCACTAGCCATCAATCCAATTTTATTTCTATAGTATGCCTATCAATACAAACTAGTATAAATACAAAATAGAATAAGCATATAAAACCTCTAGAAATAATATTTGTAACTAAAAGAAGATATCAAAAATAAAATCTAAAAATCTATATTTAATCTTTATTTTTAATAATACACAAGAAAAAATCAAAAGTAAATTAAAAAAACTAGCATCCATCTATGGTTAATGTTTATAAATTTTAGAACTTGTGACAATAAAAGACACTTACAATAAAATGAAATATGGAGAAGTAAAACAAAATCAAAAATTTACTTAGAAAGCAATCAATATTTAGTAAATACCACTTCCATGTTCTAAATAATTTCTATTCTAAAAATTGAACATGCCACTGGATTCTTTAGGCCTCTTTTGTATAAAATTGATTAAAAAATAATCAAATTTAGACTCTATATGTACTTGGAGTGAGCTTTCCATTGTCTCTTATTGTTGATTGTCGCTAGTCATTACAAGATATCAATTTTTAATGTATACCTCCACCACAAGTACAAATACCTTGCACCAAGTACCTTTGTATCAACAACTTTGTCTATTTACATAATGCTTGATGAGCTTATTACATCCTAACGCATCAAAATCTTCTTGCATCACATTGCTCTTGCAACCAAAATCCTATATTATAATCTTGATTGAGCCTTTGTGCCACAATGCACCAAACTCTTATACAATACTTTGTTATCATCAAAAAATAAATAAATAAATAAATAGCCTATTGTTTTACAATGAATATCTCAACTTGATTGCAATTGACTTATGTTTTACTTAGCAACTCAATCTACATTGCAAATTAGCATCTTTTCACTACTTTCTTTATTTTGCACTACTTCACCAACCTTATTGTATTATATCCTTATGCTACAGCTCATCTCCGCAACCATGTTCCCACGACCTACACTAGTGCTACAACTCCATGCTCTACAATTTGCACAATCTAGTTCTAGCACCATCTAATATTATATTGTATTTTGTCACTATATGGCTCCAATACAAAAAAATGTAGTACACGTGGATTTCAATGCCTCAACACATCAATGCTTAGAATCTTATTCCAAAAAAAAATCTAAATTGTAATTTATTTTTTATTTTTTTAAGATTTACTTCATTCTAACTTGATATATTACAAATTGAAGAAAAGAAGATATTCTTATCAAATGAAAGATTAGGAATCTACACAAAACTAAATTAATCTATCTGTGACACCACAAAAGAGGAATCTAAACATAGAAGTGTAAATTTAAGGAAAATCTTAAAGCTTTACTAAAATAGCTAGATCACTATAGTGAAGCAAAGCCTTATAATAAGGTCTCTCACTCTCAAATTACTTATAAGACTTGACTTGATAAGATAATCAAGTCAAGCATTTTTTTCTATTTAAATATTCAAATCTAAGTTGATATGAATAAAATCAATTAATAAAAAAACTATTAATGGATAAAAAACCACTAACCAAATTAAACTACATATATTTGATGGAATTTGGCACCCAATATTATATCACATGATAAGCATATTTTACATGTGTTTGCAAAAAAATTACAAACTGTGCTTGATTATGAATTCATAATTGTGAGAATTAAGATGCTTGAGAAGATTTTTTGTTAGAAGACATTGTTAGTAAAGTTGAATTAGCATAAGTTTTCATGAAAGGAGTGAAGTTGCTTATCCATGTAATGATTATGTTGAATTAATTTTACATTTATTATTATATATAAATTTATCATTGTTCAAAATAACAAAAATAAAATAAGATAAAATAAATTCAATTCAATTAATTTTGAAATAGAATCAATAATAAGACATTTATTAAGAATATTTCTTATAAATAATCAATTACTATATTAATTTTTTAAAAACTATTATTCAAACAATTTAATCAAATATATGTTTATAGTGGATTACATAGTTTTACAAATCAAATCAATTTGATAGAAAAAATTTAGAAACACTAAATATTCAAATCTATAATATGATAATGAATTATTTTTTAAGATTTTAACTTTAATTTTATTTTCATATATTTCATGGAATTAATGCAAAATATGGAAGATTTTTTATATATATCATGTTTATAAGTACATATATTGCATATAAATTTTTAAAAATAATATTACATTATCATTAATTATGATTTAATTAAAAATAATATAAGAAATATATATAAAATATTTAATTTTTTACATGTTATTAAATTATTTTATAATAAAAAATATTTAATGATTTGAAAAATATCTCAAAATTTTCTAAAACTATTATTAGGCTAATATAATTGATACTATTTTTACTAGTAAAAAACTAAAAATAGATATTAAATATTATAAAATAAGAAAGATATCAAATAGATCTACATTTTTATTAGATTGACCTATGTATAATGAAGAATATGATAATCATAATAAATGTGATTGATTTTCATTGGTTTTAGATTGAACAATAGATAAATGAATCTAGAGGTCATTTTTTTCCATGATGGTTAGTATAGGTGGATAAATTTAGTGAAATCCTAAGTTCATTTAATATTTTCTTAAAAAAATATTTTAATTTAATTTTTATAATTTTATGGCATTTAAGTTGTACAAAAAAATTCATAAATTTACATATTAATAAGATTTATAATAAAAAATATTAATATTAAGTCATGAATAGATATATTTATAGAATTAATATTTATTAGGATATAAGAATTATAAAAAAAGAAGTTAAGAAGCACAAGAAAAATAAGACTTTAGAATAGAAACAAGATATGATTTATGTTTAGAAACAAGAAAAAACTTAGATTGCTCTAAAACTGGAGTTGGCAAAAATTAGGTGATCTTTATAAAGTCCTCTTATTTTTAATAAAGGCAAGTAGATTCTATAAAATTTTCTAAATATTATTCTTTAACTACAAAGAATATTCTATTAAAACTTCTAGAAGGCATTAGAAGATTTTAGTACATTATGAAGGATATTAAAGTCTAAAAATAATAATAAGAATATATAAAAATTTTGAAAGATTGTAAAAAGTTATAATAGGTGACTAAAGTAATAATCTTTTGAAATTTTTATTAATTTTTTTATAAAATTATAATTTTATAAAAATAAATTTCCATGTAACAATGCCAAAGTGAAGCATACTGAAGTGACCCATACGACACGTATACAAAGTGTAGAATCGCGTCTTCGTTAAACCGCGGGAAAAGCCACCAAACAGGCTTGTTACAGCTGGACGACCACGATGCCTTAGTTGACGGCAGCATCGTGACTAGAGCACTCGGTGGCGGGAAGGAACGAAGAATCGGCGGTAATGTGGACTTCGGACTATCGTCGAAGCTTCCTTCGTCTGCCAGCACAGAATTTACACGCCGACAGGAGGGCGTATAAGTGTGACTCCTCGCCTGCACCATGGTTCTGTGCGCTCTGAACTAGCTGATGGAGCTTTGTAAGAGATCCAACTGGAAGTTGCCTTGTGAGGTTCCTGTCTGCTGAACTAGTATTATTGCGCTTCTGCAGGATATTTTAGGGTTTTCTTCGAGACAGTGTGATAGATAGGCAGGGGCTGTGTGACAGGGAGTTGGAAGAGAGGCGTGGAAATTTTTGTTTCCAAGAGTGGTAAGATGAAGGGATTTGCGAGCCTTGGGAAGTCGAAGAAGCAGGAGAGCGGGACGTTGGATTATAGTAGAAATGGGAATGGGAACGGCGGGCCTGTAGTTCCAGCCGCGGGCACCTCTGTTTCTCCGAAGGTTAATAGAAAAGTGGCGGTGAAGGCACCGAAGGACGAGAGTTCAGGGAAGCAAGGGATAATGTCTAAGATAACGAGTAGGGCTAACTTGAGGTCGAAGCGAACCAATTCGGAAAAGAATGGCGGTGGAGTAACTGTTCCACCGGTGGTGTCTGGTTCGAAGTCCGACCAGGAGATGGAGAAAGCGTTCAAGGTGTATGACGCTGATAAAGACGGAAGGATTTCGCTGGCGGAGCTTAGTTCTGTTCTTACGTCTCTTTGCGGTGCAATTTCGGAACAGGAGATTGTCCAAATTATGGAGGAGGTTGATACGGATAATGACGGGTTTATTAGCTTGGCTGAGTTTGTTGCATTTCACACGTCTAGCAAGCCTGGAGTTCTCAACGGCGAGATTTCTCCCGATATGGATCCAATGAGAGATGCATTTCAAATGTTTGATAAGGATGGAGACAGTCGCATCTCTGCGAACGAATTGCAGTCTGTTTTGGTCAGTCTTGGAGACAAAGGTCATTCAATTGAAGAATGCCGCCAAATGATCAATAGCGTGGACAAAGATGGGGATGGCCATGTGGATTTTCAGGAGTTTCTAGAGTTGATGGGATGTTCGTAAATGAGGATGTGCGAAGGGTCTGAAATTTGCGGAGGTGATGGTGACATCATGCATTTAGCTTGTGTGTCGTTGCTATCTCTGTTTGGACATCTGGAACGGCAACTCAAGGCACAGATGTGAAGATCACTCGTGATGTCCTAACAGTTTCCATTCTGCGGGATACCTTCAAGGATAGAATTTCGAGATGTGCTCATATTGAGATTGGGAGGTGCACATTATCATTCTGACATGACCATACAGGAACTACTACACATCAGTGCACCAACTTTGGTTTTCTCAGACCTGATTCGACAGAATTAGTAAGGTGATTACCGCTCACAAGCTGTTGCACCTCAGTAACGTCTCCATCATGCATACATCGACCGACGGATCAGCAAGAAAAAAGATCCAAATCTGTGATTTTAACTGATTAAGTGGAACAGTCATACTGTGGTGTCACGTTGGAGGCTGCATTGGTCTACCAATTTTCGTTCCAATTTCTTTTCTGAGTAATACCTATGGTGCACAGTTGTTACATGGCCGTAGGATTTACAAAAACAATGCACTCGGTGTTTCTTATAAGTCTCAGTGGTTCGAATGTGGGATCTGTACACCAGTATTCATATCTTCAATGTGCTTTTGTCCACTTGTGAAGGTGATATTAGTATATTGCGTAGAATTATAGCCTATCCTTGGGCAGATCTATTCGGATAGCTTCATTAATATACAAATGGTTTGCTATTCATTGCGTACCAGTTTGAAATAAATATCCTTACAATGAAAAGGATTGGATCAGTTATTTAAGAACGTGCCCTGATTTCAATGCAAAATATCTCTTGTTGGTTTACATGTTAACAGGCGATTAATTCAAATACGACTTACTAATTTCATAAGCATGTTGACCTTGAAGTAGAGATATCGTGCAATATGTTACTGCTTGTTTCTTGTTTAGATCGCAAGTGGGAACCCGAGCTCCCTTTGAAATTAATACTGCACTTCCTCTCACTTCCAATATGCACTTCTTTTGACAAGCAGATTTGAAACGCATGTGACCGTTAGGATAAAAGCTTGTCTTGTTTGAGAGGAGAATATTTAGTTGTGTGTATTTTGTTCAAAGTCAAATCAATCCACAATCTTTTTACATTATTTTTATTTTTAATGATAAACCACATAACACACATATTTTTGATCCTAGATTTTATAAAAGTATAAAATATTATATATTATAAATTCAAGTATTACAAGTATAAATTTATAAACTCTTCTAGAACTTAATTGCATTTTTTTTCTTAAATAAAGATCTTAGAATGTTTAAAAACAAAACTTTGTAAAAGCATTTGGTAAGAAATTCTAGAAATAAGTTGTATCAAGTCTTTTTTTTAAGAAATTTCTTGAAAAATTTGATTAAAAAGTCTTGTAAGTATATATATATATATATATATACTAATAACTTATTTAATAAGTATTATAAACAAGTTTCCAATGGTGGTTAATTAGCAAGGTATTAAAAGCTCAAACAACAAGATTATAGCTATATAAGTAGTATATGTATAGCTACTAAAATTTTCTTTAATCCAATTAATATTTATTTTTAATTATTTTTAAACTATTTTAAAACTAAATACATATCAAATTGGATAAAAATGAACTACAATTAAATTTTAATGTGTATTTGATATATTCAAAATATGTAGTAGGATGACTTTAAGTTGTATAAAATTTATCATATATATTATTATAAAATGTACTCGTCTATTATATTTTAGATGTATTTAGATCAATTATTTTATTTTATCCAATTATGTTTGTATAGATTTGTAGATATTTGGTCCATCAAGATAAAAGTTCATTAGCCAATAGAAAATATTTTAAAATAATAGTATTATATTAAATAGAAATAATTTTTAAAAATTTGGTATAATATTACTAAAAGTCAAAGAATTCTGTAAGAAGTTTTAAAATTTGTCTTGAATAAGTCACAATAAAATAATTTTTGATTATTCCAAATAATTTATAGATATAAATTTATTTATTTAATTAATTAATTAATTTTACTACATTTAAATAAATTAGAATATTTAAATATCAATAAATTATATTTTTAATAAATATTATGACTTTGAGTATCTATTAGTATTTCAAGTATTTCTTTTTTATTAATAGATATCAAATCTACTTTATATTTAAATTAGAAAAATGATAAATATAACTTCTATTTAATTAATATATTGAAATAATTCTAAATAAAAAATAGTGGTATACTTTATTCTTTTAAAATTATTTAAGATATCTAATGAAACAATAATGAATAGAAAAAAAACTAAATAAATTTAAATGGTCATTGGAGCACACAAAAATAATTATAACAATCTAAGTAAATAGAAGTATTTTAAAAAAAATATGAAGGTATATGGAATTTAATATTTTTTTAATAAATAATATTTTATTATTAAATATTATAGAAGCTTCTTAGATGCTATTAGATCTATAAGCATTTTTAAAAATTTTAGTAGCAATAAAAAGTTATTTAAATTATTATTTATTTATTTATTTATTATTTTAAATCTATAAAATATTATAGAAGTATTTTACATCTTGGACTCCTATCTTGCAAGCTTTGAGGTTCTTAAATAGATTTTATACAATCTTTGTGTAATTTGGTATAAATAGGATTGAATTTATTCTTAATCTTGTCACCACATCACTTATATTCTAGTCTTCAAATAATATGTTCTTATTACTTTATGGTTAATTTTTTTAACATATATATATATATATATATATATATATATATACACATTTTTGATTTATAGTTACAAGTGTATTAATAATTACAACATGAGTAGTCTTAGATTATATAATACAATAGCTATGTTCTATATGTTTAATAAAAAAATTATTCTATTAGTTTAAATTATATTTAAATATACATAAAATAAGTTTTATTTAAATTAATTATTATATAAGACATCTAATAAAGAATTTTATTATTAATAATATTTTTAATATTAAAATTTATTTATTTGGTAATTTATTTAGATAAACAATTATATAGATACATATATATATATATATATATATATATAAGAAAATATTATAATTTCTATAAATTTAAATCTAAAAGTTGTTAAATTTATGACATTCAGTGAATATTTTTAGAATCCTTATATTTTTATGGAAAAATATCATACATACTTCTGAAATTTTCCAAAATATTAAAAATACCCATGTATTCTTGATAATATCAAATCTATCCTTCTTTTTTGTGATACTTGCTAATGTGCCCTTCAATTTAATAAGCTATCTATTTTTTGTTTTTTAATCCTACATCAATGACATTAAAATTAGAAGTTGATGCATAAAATTGCTTTCTTTAATTGTTTGTTGCATACAATAGAAGTTTATATGGCTCGCAACATTGTTAACTTGTCATTGCCATAAACATCTCTCATTTATAAAAAAATATTGTGAGATATTCCTTGCTGCTATAACAATTAATATAAATGGGCAACTAATTCCTATTGCATTAGTATTGTGAATGTTGAAAATAGTGACTATTGACTATGGCTCTTACAAAAAGTGAAGACACCAATTCTTACATCCCATCCACTAAACTACAAACTTTCAAAGTTCACATTTTTGTCTTATTAACAAAAAGGTCTTATTGATGCTATCAATCTTATATTTCCCATATGCAAATACTCATTTTTCATATACCATTTAGTTGAAAAATTACAATGACAATTTAAAAATCCAATGCTTATATGACATCTCTGGGCAGCAATACATGCATCAACTATTTCAAATTTCAACATCAAACTCTCAAAAGTTTAGGCTATATCTGAAGAAGTTGCATAGTATTTGATGAAAATTGGATCACAATATTAGATATTTTCATAATTTGACAAAAACCAATTTGGCCACATGACTTTGAATATTACAAAATCTTTAAATTCCTAGATCTTAGAAGCACATGAGATACTGTTGATTCTGATGCTAAAAATAATTTTTTGTCAATTCATAGCATGGTATAATGAGTGACGTATTATTACAAACGCAATTATTGGATCATTGTCAACTAGTGCACATTAATAAATTCAATAGTTACTGATATTTGCATATGGCTATTGCATCATTCTTTTATTCTATACCATCTTTGAATGCATGTCAGAATACTCATTTGACTTAAATTTATAAAACCACATATATACTTACAATCAATGGCAGCTATCTAGAATCCCATGTGTGCATGCAATTAGCATTATGTTATTCATGTAACAATCAGTTGCTGATTATATTACTTACTTTCAAACTATTCAAGTCTAATAAGAAATTTATGTAGTAGCCATCACCTCAATACGATCCATTGAGCATTGGACAAAACCAAGCAACAATAAAATTGATGTCACTCTAATCCTACCACTCTTCACATGACATATATCTAGTTATCTCCTAAAGGGTCGCATCCATACAAAGGATATGGAAACAACCAAAAGAGTGATTAGATGTAGTCAATGCAAAAATACTGGGCATAATTGCTTATCTTGCAAAAAACCAATTTTATTTTGTTATTGAAGCACTAATTAATGTAATGTTTGATTTTATTTTTAATAATTATATTTTGAATCAAAATATGAAGAAAATTTTGAACTAAATTAAATATATATATATATATATATATATATTTTAAAGGAATATTATTTTATTTTAGACTTAAAATAAATAACATATAACTTTTTATTGATTACAATAAAAAATTGATTGTATATAGCCACGTCCATTATTTTTTTTTAAAGTGTAGCAAGAAAATCTTTGTAATGTAATCATATGACAAATTGCCTAAAAAAACTATTATTTATTTATTTTTACATTAAACTTTGAAGTAGATGTTTAAATTTTTATATTGATACATGTATATTTTCATACATATATAGATGTGTGTATGTCTAATCAAAAATATATTTTTTAACTAAAATTTATAATATAATAATTTTTTTTTTAATTTTTTTAAAATTTAGAATAAGATATAGAACAATATGATTTGTCTTAATTGACACAAATTATCTTTATGTCAGAATATTAAAGATAAATGCATATTAAGCACTCATTGAAATAAATCAAATTTTTATTTTAATATTATTTATAAATTAATCATCAATTTATAGATTTTTTTATTTTTATTATAAAATTATAAAAAATAAAATCCATAAAATTGTAACCATCTAAAGAAATAAAAGTAGGATTTTATTTTATTTATTTTGAATAATATTATGTAATATAATAAAAAAATGAAAAGGTTAATAAAATCTTGTAAATGATAATACAGACATAAATTATTATTTTTATTTATTTTTTGCTATTAAGATTTGGTGGTATCTTAAAATGAATTAATATTTCTAAAGTTACAAAGACACTAGTAAGAGATCTAGAATAAGTACTGAAGCTACCAGATAGAACTTCATTCTTTCACAAATTCTTAAAGTGTCTTACTATCAAAAATAAGTTTGAAAAAATCCCAACTTTTAACAATTGTTATAATTGACTTGTTAGTATCTTGAAAATGTCATTGTAAGATCTTATCTTTTTAAAAATTTAAAAAAAATAAATTATATGTATAAATATGTTCAAATATTTTTAAAATGTTTTAGAAATTTTCAAAAGAAACAATGATGACCAATATTATGTGTAGTTTGGAGATTAAATATAAAACTAAAATGGTTGTTTGAAATTATTATTACTATTTTTATAAAAATTAAATTATGAATGGTTCATTATTTATTGAACTACAAATATAAATATTTTTTTAAAAATCTTAAATATAAATATTTTTTGAAATAATTATTTTTGAATTTAAATAAATAAAAATTGGAATTGAATAAATAAATAAATAACTAAAAGATCTTAAACATCTTGGTGTCAGATGAAAATTTGAAAATTTGAAAAAAATAAAAAATAAAAAATACCACATCTATTTTTTTTTAATTTTTTTGTAATTTTTGGACTAATTTATCTAAGCACCAATTTTTTTTTTTTTTTTTTTTTTTTTTCTAGTGATTAGGTAGCAATTGGTGCATAGATAAATTAATCCAAAAATCATAAAACAACTAGATGTGCTAAACTTAGAATTGCTACCTAAGAAGCTTCAGCAAATCAAAAACTGCAAAAGTTGCAGTTTGTCACCTTTTTCTGTAAGTTTAAAAGCCCACTTGGTCTACATAATCTGATTGTTATTAAGATAATCTTCACTCATTGATTTTAGGTAACGCAGTTGTCAATGCACTTGACTATTAATTGCTCAACTAGTTTGTAATCCAGTTGAAGAAATGTGAGTGTATATTAAGAAGCAGGTCTGGGTCTCAAGGCAGCAACAAATCTCAAGGAGTGTATGATATTCTGAATGCTGGCTAACAGTAACAAAAGAAGAAATAAATTGGTTTCAAAATGAAGAAGATTCAGTTGCAAACCACCTCGGGCTTGATGTGAAGGCCAAGCTCAAATCCGATGCACAGAGTTGCGTCCGTTTCTAGATGATTGGTTTGTGATGAAGCGCAATCCAACGCTCAAGTCCATCGATCATGCTTTGCAATTATCACTAAAGGGAGGAATAGAATACATGGGTATTTTTGACATTCGGCAAATTTCAGGGGCATATATGATATTTTACCTACTTTTATTAAAAATAATGAATTCCAAAAAATACTATTTTTGCAAGAAACATAGATTATTTTTTTAAAAAAATAAAATATTATCTAAAATTTATTTGTAAAAAGAAAATGTAAATGTATATGATTTTGTAATTATTTTTTTATAGTTAATATATATTTTTTATATCAAGATTAATCAAGTAAAAAATCGGTCAATAATTGTTAATATTGAAACTAATATAGACAGCATAACCTAAAGTGATCATGATCACTTTTAGTTGTAATTAACATTAGCATTTTATTTTATTTTTAGTAACATTAGCATTTAATTTAATTTTTTAATTTTAATTATTATTTTTTACTTCAAGAAGTCATACTTAACTTAAAATTTAGTACTAATTATTGAAAATTTTAGATGTGGAACATATATATATATATATATATATATATGTAGATTCGCTGACAGCCCATGAAAAGGGACACTGAGAAGTTAACAGGTTCAACCCATTGAAACTCTCAGTGAATTAAGTGATGGGCCTCGACCCAGGAAATATTCCGGGCAATCCTCCATTTGCGTCAGACCCGGCGGCGCTAACGATTGTTAGCACAGCACATGTGAACACGACATCCATATTAGCTATTTGTGTTTTCCTATCTTCATCGTCGTCCTGGATGATGCACAAGGCATCAACCCAGAGATACTCTAAACCAAATATTTCAACAAGGGAAATGGCGTCCACGATAGACTTTGAAGTAACAACAGAAACGCCACCATCTTCTCTTAGTCTTGCCATTGTCTAACGCTTCAATTGTAACTGTTCCACATCACCCCATACGCAGCTAAGTGCCATACATCTGCAGTTGTGCGGCGCCTCAACGACCTTGCGTCGCTTAACATCGATTGACCTTAGGAGTAGGTCAGGTGCATTGTCGAACCAACACTCTGGGCTGCAAGCGGGATGATTTGCTTCACAGAAGGAGAGCCAATGTTCCTTAACGAGATACCCATTTGTGAGATGCCGATGCATAGACCAAGAAGACTCGAATCTTTGCTCCCGTCCAATGGATCCGAAGCAAAAAGCTGGAGACCAGGACTGTAAGTTGGGTACAATGACTAGATACCGTCACTGTATGAGAAATTTTGCTTTACACCTCCAACCTTAAGATCAAACCGAAGGCGAGAGATGTACTCATATGTATCAGTATCACAATAGTAGTCAGGATGAGTGTGACCAAGTGCTTCGACAGTCATAGAGCACACGGCCGAAGCAGACTGCAGATCCTCGGCTGCACGGACTATGCTTACAGCTTTTAGCGCCAAAGAACAGAATCGACACTCCCTCGCTGTTCTCATAAGGTCATGTAACCCCCACTATCTGACCGGCTCGCTTGAAACCAGACCTCCTTGATTTTTGAAATATTTTAGGAAGTCGCCTGATCTGAACTCACATTCCCTACACAAGCTGTTCTTAAGCAGCTCGCTTCCAAGCTCGATTTCCATGCTATCCATCACTGAGTCAAAGGTTTGCTAGCTTCCAATTCCAAGCTCGGCCACCACACACACAGTAAGCAGTCCAGAGCCGTGATTCAGTCCTCGTACAAAACAATAAGGTTGGCATTTCAATTCATGACGGAGGAGGGCTTTCCCAGGCTGAAAAACAAAGAATGAAGATATTAACATAACCCTGTATTTCAATGTGTCCAAGACCTTAGAACACGGCAAAGCAGGTCGCTGCAGGGAGGAGCTAAATCAGAAAGCGAGGAGATAGTACTTAAGGTTGATTGTGGTGAAAGAAAAAGTGATCGCTACCTCATACATTCGTCTTCTTGTCTGTTGTCTGTTGTCATCCGGTTGGCTATCACGGCACGCAATTCAACAAGCCCCAACCAATAGTATTCCTTGAGAACTGCCAGTGCAGCCAGATTGTCATCGCTTTTGACGTCAGTGATGACCACTATCGATCAGGGGCCGTCTTCTCTCCTTGCGCTGCTAGGCAACACCAGAGAGCGCATCATAAACTCTAGATTTTGGGCTGACACTCTCATATAAGAAAGGCCATCCTTCCCACCATATTGGCGCGGTGGTGACATCAAATCCACACGAGGAAGTCTCCACTTTAGTAATGATTTAGGCGCATACAATAGGGATCGAGACAAATTCAAAGAAAGAAGACGATGCGGCGTAGATGACAGTTGCGCACCTTAACTCTGAACTCCCTCTGAACAAACTCTAACATTCTTTTATCACACACTGGCTAAAGGCTGAGATGGAGCGGACTTACCGCAAGAAGTAGCAAATCGGAAGGAGAAGAGTCATCGCGAAACAGATCGGAAGAAGGGAAACTCAGTCGGTGGTCGATGCCATTCAAGGGAGCGAGAGAGGAGAAGGAAGGCTTGAACAGAAGACAAGGTCCCAAAACCCCAAATCTACGATCGTAGGCATGGAAAGGAGGTGAACAAACAAAAAAACAGGAGAAAATAAAGAGTCCCCAACATTAGTCTTCACTATTGTCTTCAAAGACCCTAATTAGCTTAGTGGTGCGGTCTTCAAGGTGCTCCAACTGGTTTATCAATGGATTACCATGAAATTTAAAAAAAATGGTTAAAAATATCAACATTTTCATCATTTATAGTAACAGATTGGTCTTTGATTTAAAAAATAACACTTGAGATTTTTTAAGTAGAAAGTATTACCATGTGCGTGTTTGTACTGCTATTATTAGTCTATTTTGATTTTAAGATATTTTTTTTGTCTTTTATATTTTATTTTATTCGAATGTGGCGGTTAGAATCATCAAATGTATGTTGGAAATTGAGTTTGGATAGGTGATTGATTTAGAAATTGATGAAGATTTTAACATTGAATGGAGAGCATTGGATTTCTTTTACGTTATAGTTTTTCAAATTTTGAAAATAAGAGTAAGTTTTTTATGATTTTTGAAAGATATTAGAAGAAAAAAGATTGGGGTTTGGGATATCTTGGGAATTGGGGTCGGGGTTTTGAATATCTTCTAAATCAAATCTGCAATGGAAAAATAACCCCGGAATTGAATTCTTGACCTATCAATTAGTCTGGAAGGAAATTTTAGAAATTGTGGGATTTTTTTGGGTAAATTCCATTGAATTTTTAAGGTTTTTTTTAACTATCTTAGAAATTTGAAGAAAATTAAGAGAGATTTCAGTTTGAGAGCCAATTAGAAAAAATAACCTATTGGAAAAATATGATAAGATTAACTAGAGTTAGCATCATTGGCCCTTGAAGAACAAGATATTGTTTCTTTTTAATTATTATTGGATAGAATTAATTAAGAAATTAGAAAAAAAAATCTTAGGGAGGATTTTTTGGACTTCAAGTTGCTTCTATTGTGTTCAAAATATAGAAAAACCTACAGAAATAATATTTACCTCTTGTAGAGAATACTAATCAATTTTCTACTAATTGTTAGATTAGAAAATGGAGAAAATATTCAAACATTTCTTTTGGAAAATTTGGCCTCATCAAAAAATTAAAGATGGTAAAATTAGTCTAGAACAACTTCTTGAACTATCACTAATTCATTAGAAAGAATATTAATAAAGACCAATAAAAATTAAAAAACCTTGTGGGTGGAGTAAATATTTTTGAAAAGACAATTAGGTAGTTAAAAATAGAAATTGATCCTCTCAAATCGTCTTAGAATATAAAATTATGTTGAAAAGACCTAAGACCAAAGTATTAATTAATATAATAGGATCTTTAAAAATTATAATCAAATTGAGTGGTTTTTTACCACCTAAATTTTTTACTTTTTAATCAATAATTAAAATTATTATCTTCAAGACTTTCTAATGACTATCAAAGTAAAAATTAAATAGATTAACTATTAGCTTTAAACTACCTGTGAATATAATTAAAAGCTCCAATGATTAGCTATAATTCTTTTTGTAATTTTTAACATATTTTTAGTAATTTTAATGCTAATATAATAAATTAATAGGTCCAAATTAGTATTTAGTTAATTATGACTTTGATCATATCTTTAGGTTATTAATTAGATGGATACTTCTAATTAATAGATTCATTGACTATTTTAAAACTCAAAAGAAAAAATAATAAATTTAAAAGGTCTATGATTTCTTGAATTACTTTAAATCTTTTTTTAGTGATAAAACTACAATTTTAGTAGAATTTCTTTTCTAATTCTTAGGAATTATATCTTAAATTAATCCACAATCTTAATTTTCAATCCAAAAGTTAATGTTTAATTTGACTATGGTTAGAAAGTCCCTTAAACCTAATTACTCTATCTTCTTAATTAATTTTGAGATTTTTAAGCTTAAATTTTATTTTGCAATTTAATTGGATTAAAAATATAAAGTCTAATTGTTAAATTAATGATGATCTTAAAAGGATGGAGATAAGCTAAATTTTTTGGTGGAGTTTCCTCTCATAGTGATTTTAATCACTACTTGAAGTTGGAAAAAATAAAAATTGGAAAATATCACAAGTGTATTAATTCAAGGCCAATTTGCAATTAGATTCTGGATTTTCCAAGAGTTCATGCTTAAGGGACTTAAAATTGAAGAATGGTGATTATGAAGGCTTCGATGGCAAGAGTCCTTGCTGATTTCCAAGTAGGTTAATTAAAATTAGAATTGTAGTTGAAATTTACAACTAAATTAGCAAATTAATTGGTTCTTATGATTTAGAACTCAGATTTGGGCTTGTGAATAGTTGATCTGAGGATAAAAATATGTTTTAGAGACATTGGTGGTGTTAGTTTTTGAGTTCTAGTCATTTCCAGCCTTGAAATCTGGATTAGGCTGAGAGTTATTGAGGACCCTTGATCTTGATTAGGGATTTTCTAATTTTGATGGTAAAGATGTATCTGCCACTTTTGGGCCTCCTCCCACCTGGTTAAGAGGGCTTGGGTGGCCAAGCTCCCTCTCTCTCCATCTTCTTGTGGCGAAGCCATGGCAAAATGTCCCCTCATCTTGTGAATGCAAATCTTTTTCTTAAAACTTATATGGCCTTGGTTTTAACTCGCTCAGTCTATCTCTTTTTATTTTATTTCTATGAAAATTTGTAAGAAAATTCTAATCACTTTTAGCTTTGTAACGGCATAATGCACGCTTGGTTTGAAGTTGTGATGAATTTTTGGCGAATTTTCAAGATGGCAAGGGTCTACTAGCTTAGCAGAGTAGGAGCATCGGCTTAAAAAATCTATAACTCGGTGAACTTGAACTCAACTTTGATTTGGATTGTTGAAATGAATGCACTCTAAAGTTTAGTTTACTATATAATTTAAATCAATAATTTCCAAGCTATATCAAATTTTAAATGAATTTTTAAATGCAAAGGGATCTACTACCTTGATAGTTTTACACAACCAAATTTGAAAACTTTTAACTTAGTATTTACCAACATTTTTTTACTAATTTATTTTTGAAAAGGAACTATACTAAGTGTGGTTTTAGGAATAATTATATTTGTCAATTTTAAACTATTATCCGATTTTTAGTGAATTTTTAAGTAGAAGGGGGTCTGCTACCTGGGCAGCTCAAGTCACCTTGCTTTGAAAACACATATTTCGGACATCAAACCTCGTATCACCATGAAATTTGGTAGATAGGATAAACTCTAAGTCAACCTCAACCACAAAAAATTTCAAGTGCATAGGAGCTATAGGAAAATGTTGGCAAATTTCCGAACGACAAGGGATCTGCTGCCCTCAACTCGACATACTCTAAGTAAATTTTCCTTCCCTAATCACCTTCTAACCACATCCTTTAGCACCTAAATTGCCATATTATCACTTATTCGTCTTATTATCATTAATAAATATTATTTAATAATTTCAAAGAAATTTTTACCTCACTTTGGAAATTAATCTTAAATTCTTTTCTTCCATCCATTTTTACCTTTTAAGGATAAAATAAAATAAAAAATAAAAATTAATCTGATCTTTTAATTTTTTTCCTATTGCTTTTAATCTTAATATTTAAACTTTTACTTTTAATCTTCAACTTCAAACTTTTTACTTTTAACCTTAACCCTTAAACTTTTACTATTATTACTTTTGAACTTTCACTTAACTTTTAATTATTGATTCTAACTTTATTTTTAATTTTATATTTTAATTTTAATTTTTTAATCTTCCAACTTTCATCTTTTATCTTAAAAATCTTATCATCATGTTAGTGCTGAACTTAAATATTTAAGGCTATTTATTACTAAATTTTCAATTCTAGATGAAGTTTTGTCATCAAAACTTCATCCATAGATAACTTCCTATATAGAACTCTGATTTACATAGTTAATACCCTCTTGGAAAGCCTTAGACTAGCACTCCAGTGTGGTATTCATTATTTATTTTATTTTATTTTATTCTAATTTTTAATTTTCAGAGTTTAAGTTTGATGGAATAAGTCTTGGAAGGTACTTAATTAAATGAACTACAAATGCTAAAAATTAAATCATAAAAATGTGTATCTAACTTGTTGTGTTGTTGGATTAATCTTGATCATTATATCATTTTGTTTTTCCTATCTTATATATGATTTGCATCTCCACATCAATTAATATTGGGCTCTAATCTAAGCTATAATCTAATTAAATTAAATTTAAGTGAGGGAAAAAAAATCCACTCACACTACCCTTAATATTATTTAAAGCTAATATATTTATTTTGATACGTTTATTTATTAAATTATAATTATAATTAACAAAAATTGAAAAGAAAATAAAATAATTGTAAGGAATCAATCAAGTTATTGGTAGCACTCACATTAAGATCATGTAATCAATAAATTTTTAAGATTTAAAAATCTTTAATAACCACAAATTTATAGATTTATAAATCTACCATATGATAGATTTATACTTTGTAATGGTATATTTGGGATGCATTTATGCATGTGTTTTATTTCATATTTGTCATGGTTTATGGCACTTGACATGTTGCAATACATGTTGGCTATTTATACAACACCATATACAAAAAGTTCAATATCACCATGCCCAAATCATATCTTTGTCTATTGTGATGTTTTTGATTATATAATTTTCTACTTTTTGCAATAATTTTGGTATAGATTGAGATGTAATGAGGTCTACTTTTAATTCCACTATAGTTTCAACTGAAAAGAACTTGCATTTAAAGATTATAGCAATTCAAGTGAAAAGAGGTATTTGAGGCTTACTTCACTTTTTAAAATTAGAACTCCAAAATATGTGAATTAATTTTACAAAATATTTATTGGATTATCACTATTATTTTTATAATTAATAAAATTTAAAACTTTTACTATTTTTATATAATTAGACCTTTAAGTAAATATATTCAGATTGAAAAAAATAACTTATAGTACAAGGACATCATGAAAATTCCAAAAATCTAAAAAAAATCTAAAATGTAAAGGATTAGTTTTGTGATATTTTGCTAAAAGGTTGGAGTACCTTATGAATGCTATTGAAAACTCTATTAGTTGATTATACTTATTTTTTCTATATTTCTTCAATTTTTTTAAATTTTAATATTAATATGATTAATTATCTTATTAAAATATATATTTTTAGCTTAATTTAGGCTAATGGATAGTTTAGGACCATTGACTAATAATAAATTCATCTAATTAATAGTACAATACTCATTAAAATGTCTTGGAAATTATAGATCTAATCCTTAATCAATTGAGAAAAAATCTATGTTGATGAAAATTGTTCAAAGTCGATCTAATTTTTACAAATGCAACTTTATCAATTGACATTGTTTAAAAGAGCATTCCAAGCTAATTTCATCTTTTTTAATCTATTGGCAATGTCATAATTACTAAAATAGATGTTTAAAATTCTCCTTCATTATTATAATTTGATTATAAATAAAACATTAATTAATACAATCTAGAAGGAAGAATTATGGTCTCTGAAGGTTTTGTTGTGTTTTTGACACAATAAGAGCAACCTAAGAATGAGAAAATTCTTCATAATTTATTTTTTCTATCTCTCTAATTAATTCCAAATGATTACAATAAAAGAATTAAAATCTCAATTTCCAAAATTTAATCATGGTCAATTTTAATTAAATTTATTATTTTTCTTAATTGGTAATTAATTTTTATTTAAGTTTTAATTTAGAAAAAAGAAATTCTAGTTTATAGTTACTTTTGATTTTATAACATAATTTTAAAATACATATGTTGAATTTTTTTTAAAAAATAGACTTTCTTATCTATTTTTTTATTAACACAACATCTACAAGCTTTTTTGAAATATTTTTTTATTATTTTTAAGCATTCTTCTAATATCTGTATTAAATTCATTATAAAGATAGTATAAGAATAATTTTATAGAATATTTTCTTCAACAAAATATTTAAGTATCTAAAATATATAATTTTTAGATTTTTTTAGTATTTTTTTCTAATATAATCTAAAAATATATATAAATATATAAAAAATATATCAAATATTTTAAATTATAAATTTTATAATAACAAAGATACACACGTTTTTTTTTTTGCAAATTTTTTAGGATTGTATACCAAGTAAATTTAAAAATATAAAATAGAGTATATTGAGTCAAATTAAAATATGTTGTTTATATTTAATATTTTATTGATTAATTGGCTTATATCTTTTAACTTTTGAGAATATCAAAAAAATAATTATTATAATTTAACAATTAAATTAGTAACATGTGTTTTTAGAATCACTTCAATTATATATTTTGTATGACACTAATTTCAAATTGTTTATCGAATAGTTTCAAATTGCACTTAGATGAGAGCATGATTTTTCTATATTTGTAGAAATTGGTCTTACTGATGGATAGATTGGTTTTAAAAAATAAAATTAATTAAAAAATAAAAAAAAAGTTGATGTACTTAGTAGTATAAAATAAAATAAAATAAAATACGGATTGATGTCAATATAAGATAAAAGAATATATTGTGATTGTAGAAAATGTTTAAAATTTTAAAAGTAATTTTAAGTAGGATAAAATACATTGAGAAGAAAAAACAAAGAAAAAGTTATAATATCTACATTTTTGTCTAATAATGTGCTTTTAGAACCAACTTACTGATATTGTTATATAGTTGGATTATAATATTTGATAAATTATATTTTATAGTATAGATTATTACAAATAAATTATCAATAAGATAAAAGAAAAAATAATTGGTTTAGAAGAATTTTATATATATATATATATATATAATTATTTATTATATCAAAAATAAGAATTTTTACTAAAGATTGGATTTTTTTCATTGATAGATAAGAAAAATATATATTTTTTTCATTAAAAAAATATTTAATAATTTAATCTAATTATTACTTTTTCAATGCATTATTTGTATTATATAAAAATTTGATATTTTTATCTTAATATTTTTATTTCTTTAAAAAAATATATATTTAATAAATATGGTGTATATGGTTTAAAAGATAAGTTTAGTAATTATAATAGAAAGCTTGTATTTTTATCTAGATTTAAATTTAATTCAAAATATTTATTTTTTATGTTTAAAGTTATGTATATTTTTAATTTTTAATTAAAAAAATTGATGTAGTTTACTATAAAATATATTCAAAACATACTTCAAAATTAATTATGTAATCATTTTGATATTTTAGAAGATTATAAGATGGTGTTGTGATTCTTTAAAAAATCAAAGCTAAGAATCTTAGCTTGGAAAATGTAAAGATTAATTTTAGTTTTATATATATATATATTGCATGTGTGAGTCATTAAATTTACTCATTATTTGTTTTAGGACAAAAAGATTCATTTAGAGTACTTAAAATCAGAATATGTGGTGAATAGTGTAGAAATACTTAAAAAAATAGAACATTAAAATATTAGTTACAGTGACAAACAAAACCGAGTACAAAATCTGAACACTCATAGTTCATTGATCCTTCCAACTGACACATAAGTCAATTGATAGAATTACTTTTTTATTGTGTGTATTCATCCAGTCCTCTACATGGATGAAAAATCTCATTATCATTTGAGGTAGGGTTTATGAAAAAAGTGTTGTAGAAGCACAGAGACGTGCATACTCAGTTTTGGTTGCTTCTTCTTGCTGAATTTCGAAATTTCAATGTACACTCCTTGTTGCAAGATTTGAGGGCATTTTTTGTTTGTTGTGTTGCTCTTGTTGTGTACTATCTATAGTGAAAGTTGATTTGTCAATTGTATCTCTATGCCTCGGTTGTGTGAATCATTGAAGCACCAAGCATTGGTGCAGCTTAGGAGTGGTGTTTCTACAAGAAAAGTTGCAGACTTACTTGGAATGAGTCAGTCTTCAGTAGCTCATCTGAGGTGGGAGATTAGTGGTGAAATAGAAAAGCAAAGAGGAGGACGTCCAAAGGTTTTAGGAGAGCAAGAGAAGCGACTTGCTGTGCACCTTGTCACTGCTGGTTGTCTCAAAACGGCAAGTGCAGCTGCAAAACAACTTCGAGAAAAAACAGGTAAACACTTCTCAGACATCACCTTGAGGCGTGGTTTGACAGAAGCTGGTTTGGGTGCTTGTGTGCAACAAAAGAAGCTTCTACTTGCCAAAAGACATGTTCTTGCAAGGTTGAGTTTTGCTCATAAATACAAAAATTGGACCATTGATGATTGGAGATGGGTTATTTTCAGTGATGAGACAAAGATTAACCTAATCAACTCAGATGGTAGGTCTTGGTGTTGGTTGAGAGAAGGAGAACGATCTGGACCTAAACATGTTAGTCAAACTGTCAAACATGGTGGTGGTTCAATTATAATTTGGGATTGTATGACTGCTTTTGGACCGGGTGCTTGGTATCAAATTGAAGGTAGAATGGAGCAACACTTGTACAAAAAATATTTAGAAACCTACTTGCAAAGTACCACACAGAATTACAACTTAGATCCTACTAAGGTGGTTTTTCAACATGATAATGACCCCAAACATATGGCAAAAAGTGTTCAGTTTTGGCTCTCTTCACAGCCATTTCAGCTCCTTCGATGGCCAGCTCAATCTCCAGATTTGAATCTAATGGAACATTTTTGGGCTCTTCTCAAACAGCGTTTAAGCCAAGTCACTCCAAGGCCAAGAGGTGTTCAAGAATTGTGGGAGAATGTTTGTAGTATTTATCCTAGTTTTGATGCAAAAGATTGTGAGAAACATACAAAAGTATGCCAAGAAGGATTTCAGCTGTTTTGGAAGCAAAAGGTTATTGGACTAAATATTGAAGTTTGAAGATTTTCTTTGAATAATACTAAATACAAGACATAGTTGTTGATTTGACTTTGTAGAAGGATGTTTAGTTATCAATTTGATGTACAACTTTGTACATGTGTACAAGACTGTTGTCACGGACACAAAATACAGACTTGAAATCTAACAAGAAATTCAAGAAGAAGTGGCAGAACTAGATTAAACAGATGAGTACAAGAACGACACCAGAAAGGTGAGCTAGAACTCCAAGAGATGTGTTGTCGAGACTGAAGAACTCTTCAGCCTCGATCTCTATATATACTCTTACTTAGGAAGCTTCTCGAGCTACTTCTATTAACTAGGAAGCTTCTAGAAGGTTCCAGAGGCTTCCTTTCTAGAAGGTTCTAGAAACTTCTCGAGCTACTTCTATTAACTAGGAAGCTTCTAGAAAGTTCCAGGGGCTTCTTTTCTAGAAGCTTCTAGAAACTTCTCTTCTATAAGGTTCCAGAGACTTCCTTTCTAGAAGCTTCTAGAAACTTCTCTCTAAAAGGTTCCAGAGGCTTCTCTTCTAGAAAGTTCTAAGGAATATGTCCCTAACATCACCCCCTCCTTTAGCTTCGAGGTCTCTGAGAAGCAATGTTGATGATCAGTACCAACGCAAGAAAATGAAGATCTATCGCATAACTTCTGCTATGAACTCCAACTGTTGTTCACGAGGCAAGTGGTTCATCGACCCTTGAAGCCAATGGTAATGGCCCACGCCTTCGACTTCTGACCAAGCATGAACTTCCGTGTCCTCATTGTGAAATTGTCTTGCAAACACGCCTTCTGGCTGACCATTGTAAGCAGGCTCGATCTCAAATACGATCACTAGTGATCGATTACTCGGTATCCTCCGTCGTCGTCGTGGTACATGTAGTTCTTCATCTCGGGGTCACCTTCGTGAGCTACTCGGTTGCGATACTCTGACTGGCATAGTATCTATCTCTTGGCTATTCATATCAAAAGACCAAACTACGATCTATCTTGGAGAAAATAACTACATCAACTACGAATTTTGTTGGTGCTCTCCTCTTTTCTTATATTGTTGGGAGAACAAGCTTCAGAAAGAAGCTATCGTCGAATTGATTTAGGTTTATCAGGATGTCGTTGATGAAACTCCTGTACCTTTTGTGGCGCATTTGCAAGATTTTTAGCTGGCTCCCACGTTCGCTCATTAATGTCATAGCCGCACCAATGAACAAGATATTCTAACTTTCCTCACCTTCGCCGTGAATCCAATACCTTTTCAACCTCGTATTCTTCATGGTTCTTGATTTCAATACTAGGTGGCAGACATTGCACTCTTCCAGGAAAAGATGACTCTCGATAAGGTTCCAACAGAGAAACATGAAAGACTGGATGTACCTTCATAGAAGCCGGTAACTCCAGTCGGTATGCCACTGGATTAATTTGCTTCTGGATGATAAATGGTCCCAATCTTCGATAGTCCAACTTATTTCATGGTCGCTTGGTCTTGATATTTCGTCGAAGAAGCCAGGCTTTGTCTCCAACTTTGAAAGTAGGTGCTTGATTCCGAAATCTATCTGCAGACGTCTTATAGGATTCTTGAGCGGATTGTAATTGAAGCTTCAACATAGTTTGAAGCTCTGATAGTTGCTTCGCAAATCCTTCAGCTGCTGGATTGTTATTTGTTGATGGACTCAATAAATCAAGCTTCGGATGATACTTATAGTTGGAAAAGAATGGTGTTTGTTGAGTCGATGCATGGAGGGTGTTGTTATATGCAAACTCGGCTAGCGGTAGATATGCAGTCCAATCGTCTTGCTGATAGTTGATGCTGCATCGTAAGTACTGCTCCAAGACTTGGTTCACCCGTTCCGTTTGGCCATCAGTTTGAGGATGAAAAGCTGAAGAAAGCTTGATATCCACCTTCAATATTCCAAAGAGAGATCTCCAAAACTTTGACACGAACTGGGTACCTCGATCTGATATGATATCATCTGGTAGTCCATGATATCGATACACATTATTGAGAAAGAGTCTTGCTGTGACTTCACTGGACGATGTCTACTTACAAAGAACAAAGTGTGCCATCTTTGTAAGCCGATCTACCACGACAAAGATGTTATCAAATGAGTTTGATGATGGCAAGTCCGTGATGAAGTCCATAGAAATTGAAGACCATGATCGACGTGGAATTGGCAATGGCTGTAGAAGTCCATAAGGGCGATGCCGAGGATTCTTGGATCTTGAATAGATATCACAGGAGAGGACAAAATCTTTCACATCCTTCTACATTTGGGGCCACCAAAAATCTCGGGAAATAAGCTCCAAGGTCTTGTTGAATCCAAAATGTCCCGCAGCTGGAAAATCATGGCGAGATTGAAGAATTCGGAATTGTGCTGGTCCTTTTGGAATGTACAATCGCTCTTCAAAGTATAAAAGATCTCCCTCCACCTTCAACTTGTCATCATTGGTACGTTGCTTGATATCAATGGCTACTGAATCTTTAATGGTCATAGCACGTACCTGATTTAGGAAGTCAGCATCAAATGATACAATAGTAGCACAAAGTTGAAATCTCTTTGGCTTCAATAACGTTGTACATTGTTGATCAAACGCTGCTTCTCCAGCCTTTGGTGCAAGATACGATCTCCTTGATAAAGCATCGGATAGTCCTTGCTGCTTTCCAGGTCGATAAGTGATAATAAAATTGAATCTAGATAGCGACATATTCCACCGAGCTTGACGCCGATTTAAAACTCGAGCCGACATGAAATACTCCAAATTCTTGTGATCCGTATATACGGTCACTGGATGTGCAGCTCCTTCAAGAAAGTGACGCCATTCTTCGAAAGAATCCACTATAGCAAGAAGTTCCTTATCGTGGATCTCATAATTGATTTCAGCAACAGAGAACTTTCGAAAATAGAATGCAACTGGATGGAGCTTCTTGTCTTCACTCATTTGTGAAAGCACAGCTCCCAAAACAAAATCTGAAGCATCAGTCTCTAAATAGAAGGCCTTTGTAAAGTCTGGATGTACCAAAATTGGAGCTGTAGTAAATGCTGTCTTCAAGTCTTGAAATGCCTTCTCCGCCAAAGGTCCCCATTCCAACTCATCCTTGCATGTTAATCGAGTGAGAAAAGCAGCAACTTGAGAATAATTCTTGATGAAGATCCGATAGAAGTTAGTAAAATCAAGAAAGCATTGTACGTCTCTAACCGTCTTTGGAACCTCCCAAGACATGATTGCTTCTACTTTCTTGGGGTCCATCTTCAAACCTTCTTTAGTCGCAATGAACCCCAAAAACTCCATCTCCGTCTGGTGAAATAAACACTTTTCTAATTTGGCATATAGTCCTCGCTTGCGTAGTTTCTCCAAGACCAAACGAACATGCTTCTCATGCTCTTCCTCATTTTTAGAGAATATTAGAATATCGTCTAAGTAGATGACAACAAAATCGTCGAGGTGTTCTCAAAAAATATCATTCATCATATGTTGGAAAACTGCTGGACCATTGGTAAGACCAAAAGGCATGACATTATACTGGAAATGACCATACCTTGTACGGAATGCTGTCTTCCACTCATCTCCTTCCTTGATTTGTACGAGATTATAAGCTCCCCTTAGATCAATTTTTGTAAAGATCTTCGCATGTCCAAGTTGTTCTAAGAGACTAGAAATCAAGGGTAATGGGTAACGATTTTTCTTTATTATCTTGTTGAGGCCTCGATAGTCCACTGTCACCGACACAAAATACAGACTTGAAATCTAACAAGAAGTTCAAGAAGAAGTGGCAGAACTAGATTAAACAGATGAGTACAAGAACAACACCAGAAAGGTGAGCTAGAACTCCAAGAGATGTGTTGTCAAGACTGAAGAACCCTTCAGCCTCGACTCCTATATATACTACTGAATAGGAAGCTTCTCGAGCTACTTCCGCTAACTAGGACGCTTCTCCAACAACTTCTACTAATTAGGAAACTTCTCGAGCAACTTCCTAGAATCTATCAAAATATTTTAGAACCTTCTAAGAATATTCTAGAACCTTCTAAGAGAATCTTTAGGGAATATTCTAAGAATCTTTCTAAAGGAATCTTTAGAGAATCTTTAGAGAATATTCTAGAAGAATATTCGAAGAATCTTCCAATGTATGTCCATGACATCACCTCCTCTTCTAACTTCGAGGTCTCCGAGAAGCAATGTTGTTATCAGTCAATACCAACGCAAGAAAATGAAAATCTGTCGCATCACATCCGCTATGAATTCCAATTGTTGTTCGCAAGGCAAATGATTCATCGGCCCTTGGAGCCAATGGTAGTGACCAACACCTTCAACCTCTGACCAAGCGTGGACTTATGTGTCTTCATTGTGAAACTGTCCTCCAAACACACCTTCTGGCTGACCGTCGTAGGCAGGCTCGACCTCAAATACAATTACTAGCGATCTGTTGCTCGGTATCCTCCGACGTCGTCGTGGTGCAGGCGGTTCTTCATCTCGCGGTCGTCTTCGTGAGCTAGTCGCTTGAGATGACATAACAAGTATAGTATCTTGACTATCCATGTCCAAAGGCTAAAATGATGAGAGCAAATTATAGTTGCTAACAAAGTTCTACACTATCGAACTATGGATTTTGGAGGTGCCCTCCCCCCTTTTTATGTTACTTGATGAGCAAGCTTCAGGAAGAAGCTATCGTTGAATCGGCTTAGGTTTATGAGGATATCGTTGATGAAATTCTTGTACCTTTTTTGGTGCATTGGCAAGATTTTTGGCACGCTCCCACGTTCGTTCATTGATGTCGTATCCACTCCAATGCACTAAATACTCCAATTTTCTCCTATTACGCCGTGAATCTAGTACCTTTTCTACCTCGTATTCCTCATGGTTTTCAATTTCGATACTTGGTGGCGGACTTTATACTCTTTGGAGAAAAACTGACTCTCGATAAGGTTCCAACAAAGACACATGAAAGACTGGATGTACCTTCATAGTAGCTGGTAACTCCAGACGATATGCCACCGGATTGATCTGCTTCCCGATAACAAATGGCCCTAATCTCCGATAGTCCAATTTGTCACATGGCCGCTTGGTCTTGATATTCCGTCGAAGAAGCCATACTTTACTTCCAACTTTAAAAGTAGGCGCCTCATTTCGATATTTATCTACAGATGCCTTGTAACTCTCTTGGGCAGATTGCAATTGAAGCTTCAACGTCGCTTGAAGCTCCGATAGTTGCTTCACAAATCCTTCAGCTGCTGGGTTGTTATTTGCTGAAGAACTCAATAAATCAAACTTGGGGTCGTATCCGTAGTTGGAGAAGAATGGTGTTTGTTGAGTTGACGCATGAAGAGTGTTGTTGTATGCGAACTCAGCAAGCGGTAGATATGCAGTCCAATCATCTTGTTGATAGTTGATGCTGCATCGTAAATATTGCTCCAAAACTTGATTCACCCGCTCCGTTTGACCGTCAGTTTGAGGATGAAAAGCCGAAGAGAGCTTAATATCCACCTTCAATATCTCAAAGAGAGACCTCCAAAACTTGGATACAAACTGAGTACCTCGATTCGACACGATATCATCTGGTAGGCCATGATAACGATACATATTATCAAGAAAGAGTCTTGCGGTGTCTTCACTTGACGATGTTTTCTTGCAAGGCACGAAATGCGCCATCTTTGTAAATCGATCCACCACAACAAAGATGCTGTCAAATGAATTCGATGGCGGTAGGTCCGTAATGAAGTCCATAGAAACTGAAGACCATGGTCGGTGTGGAATAGGCAATGGCTGGAGAAGTCCATACGGACGATGTCGAGGGATCTTGGATCTTGAACAAACATCACAAGAAAGGACAAATTCCTTCACATCCTTCCACATTTGGGGCCACCAAAAATCTCGTGAAATGAGCTCCAAAGTCTTGTTGAATCCAAAATGTCCCGCAGCTGGAAAGTTGTGGCGAGATTGAAGTACTCGGAGTCGAGTTGGTCCTTTCGGGATATACAACCGCTCCTCAAAATACAGAAGATCTCCCTCCACCTTAAACTTGTCATTATCGACACGTTGTTTGATGTCAAGAGCTATAGAATCCTCAATGGTCGTAGTACGTACCTCGCTGAGGAAGCCGTCATCGATAGTTGCAACAGTAGCAAAAATCCTGAATTTTTCTGGTTTCAACAATGTTGTACATTGTTGATCAAACGCTGCTTCTCCAGCCTTTGGCGCAAGATACGATCTCCTCGATAATGCGTCAGATAATCCTTACTTTTTTCGAGGGCGGTAGGTGATAATAAAGTCAAATCGTGATAGAGACATATTCCATCGAGCTTGACGACGATTCAAAATTCGAGCTGTCATGAAGTACTCCAAATTCTTGTGGTCCGTATAAACAGTCACTGGATGTGCAGCTCCTTCGAGGAAGTGACGCCACTCTTGGAAGGCATCCACTATAGCAAGCAACTCTTTGTCGTGGATCTCGTAGTTGATCTCAGCAGCAGAGAACTTTCGTGAATAGAACGCAATTGGGTGAAGCTTCTTGTCTATGCCCATCTGTGAAAGCACAGCTCCCAAAGCAAAATCTGAAGCATCGGTCTCTAAATAGAAAGCCTTTGCAAAGTCAGGGTGTACCAAGATTGGAGCCGTAGTGAATGCCGTCTTGAGATCTTGAAATGCTTTTGCTGCTTGTGATCCCCATTCGAGCTTGTCTTTGTTTGTTAGACGCGTGAGTGGTGCAGCAACTTGAGAATAATTCTTGATGAAGATCCGATAGAAGTTGGCAAATCCAAGAAAACACTGAACATCTCTAACCGTCTTCGGAACTTCCCAAGATATAATTACTTCTACCTTTTTTGGATCCATCTTCAAGCCCTCTGTAGTCGCAATGAAGCCCAAAAATTCCATCTCATTCTGGTGAAATTGACACTTCTCCAACTTGGCGTAGAGTCCTCGTTCGCGTAGTTTTTCAAGAACCAAACAAACGTGCTTCTCATGTTCTTCTTCATTCTTGGAAAATATCAAAATATCATCCAGATAGATGACAACAAAGTCATCGAGGTACTCCCGAAAGATGTCATTCATCATATGCTGAAAGACCGCTGGAGCATTGGTAAGACCAAAAGGCATGACATTGTACTCAAAATGGCCATACCTTGTATGAAAGGCTGTCTTCCATTCATCTCCTTCTTTGATTCGCACAAGCTTGTAGGCTCCTCTTAAATCAATCTTTGTAAAAATCCTTGCACGTCCAAGTTGATCTAAGAGGCCGGAGATCAAAGGTAAGGGATAGCGATTTTTTTTGGTCACCTTGTTGAGTCCTCGGTAGTCCACGCACATGCGCAGTGAGCCATCCTTTTTCTTGACGAATAGGATTGGTGCTCCAGCTGGCGACTTTGAATGTCGAATAAAATTCTTGGCTAGATTCTCATCGATGTACTTCCGCAATTCTGCCAACTCCGTCTGCGATAGGTTGTATATTGGACCAAAAGGTGGTTGCGCTCCTTCCTCTAAGTCTATGGCACAATCATATGGTCGATGTTCCGGCAGTATATCGGCGTTCTTCTTCTGAAACACGTCTTCAAAATCCCTATATTGCTCTGGTATATTCGATATTGAGATATTCTCGCCGCTAGTTGGAGCTGCATAAATGACAAATGGTGAGCCTTCCTTGGACGATCTTAGGAATGCTCTCGCTCCAATAAACATGGATTTCTTCATGTAGGTTCTACCAACAGGTTTATTATTATTTTTTTCAGGAAATGTTATCCTTCGTAGCCTCCAATCAATGGACGGATTATGATCTTCTAACCAAGAAAGACCAAGGATAACAGGGCTTGATGGGGTTCTAATAATATTAAAAATAACGTGACTACTATGGTCCTTAAACACCACTTCTATAGGTTCTGATTCGTGGGTAACGTTGCCTGACAATAAAGGTCGTCCATCTATCACCTCTACGTGAACAGGTTTGGACTTCTGTACTAAACGGATCTTGTGGCGTTTAGCAAACTCTTCATCTAAAAAACAAGTAGATGCCTTCGAATCCAATAAAGCTAAAGTTTTTTGTTTTTGAGGGCCTAAAAACAAAGGAATTGTAAAACAACGGGCAGGTTGGACAGAGAAGGAGGAACCTGATTGTTGTCGTGATATTAGATTGTCCAGCCGCACGGTTCCTACTGTGGCTGGGCGTCGTCATTTTCCAGAATCATCGCACTTCTAGTCTTGACAGGGTGCCAATTTTGCTTCTTTGGGCAATTTCCAACCTTGTGACCTTCTTCTCCATAGTACAAACATAACCCTTCCTCCATACGCCGTTTCTTCTCTGTTGGAGTAAGAGATCGGACACGCGCCGTGTCGATTTGCATGTCTGTTGCCTCCGAATGTGAGTTTAAGCTATTTTCAGACATAGTCACATCGTAACGAGTCATTTGGTGTCTTGGACGTTGGTCTTGGCGAAGCTGGAATAGGCGGTTGTCACACTTTACAGCTTGGCTAATAGCTTCGTTGAGCGTTTGAGGATCAGGAAGAGATAACAGCAAGTCCTTCACATCATCCTTCAAGCCCCAATAAAACTGACTCACCAACGCCTCTTCACCCCAATTAATGTCACTTGCCAATTGTCTGAAATCCGAGGCATAGACTGATGTAGAGCGTGTTCCTTGTCATAGCGATCGGATCTTTGTTGTAGCCCATCGAACTTTATCATGCTCGCCAAATGCTTCTGCAAACGCCTCCAAGAACGTTTCAAAGTTGCTCAGGATTGGCGATCGCTTCTCGAACAAGGGAATAAACCAAGACAGAGCTTGTGCTGTAAGCAAGGTTCCAACAAGCCCAACACGCGCTTCTTCCGTCGGATAACGTTCGGGCTGTAAAATTGTTATCAACCTGATTTGGTTGACAAAACCTCGAAACTTGGAACGAGTTCCATCAAACTTATCCGAAAGACCAACTCGAGGCTCCTTTCGTTGTAGGACTACTCGATCTTGTTGAAATGGAGGTAGAAGTGCTTCTTCTGGCGCAGAAGTTTGAGGCTGATATGCTTTAGATGGCGCTATCCCAGATGCTCCATTGTTATGGAGTCCTACCATGACTCCTTCGATCTCTGTTGTCCTATGTGACAACGAGGCAAGAGCATTTATGATGGCGTCTAGTTTGGATTCCAAACTTTCAGCCATTTTAACGTCTTAACCTTCGGCTAACCTTCAGAAAGAAGAAAAAAGAGTTTTGACAAGAGGACAATATTGGTTCAGAGGAGAGTACTCCGCAACCTCTAAAACGCCTTAAGACTCCAAGATGAGGGGTAATCCACTCTCTCCAAGAAGAATAAGGCTCCAATATTGAGAAAGAAAAGATATCAGTTTAGAGGAGGGTAATCCGCAACCTCTAAAACACTAGCACACCTTCAAGAAGAGGGGTAATCCACTCTCTAACAAGAAGGAACTAGCTCTGATACTAGTGAAAATGCAGTCTCGACAAACTGTCACGGACACAAAATACAGACTTGAAATCTAACAAGAAGTTCAAGAAGAAGTGGCAGAACTAGATTAAACAGATGAGTACAAGAACAACACCAGAAAGGTGAGCTAGAACTCCAAGAGATGTGTTGTCGAGACTGAAGAACCCTTCAGCCTCGACTCCTATATATACTACTGAATAGGAAGCTTCTCGAGCTACTTCCGTTAACTAGACGCTTCTCCAACAACTTCTACTAATTATGAAACTTCTCGAGCAACTTCCTAGAATCTATCAAAATATTCTAGAACCTTCTAAGAGAATCTTTAGGGAATATTCTAAGAATCTTCTAGAACCTTCTAAAGGAATCTTTAGAGAATCTTTAGAAAAATTCTAAAAGAATATTCGAAGAATCTTCCAATGTATGTCCATGACATCCACACACATCCATAATGATCCATCTTTCTTCTTCACAAATAAGATGGGTGCTCTAGCTGATGATTTTGAATGACGAATGAAGTTCTTGGCTAGATTCACGTCGATGTACTTTCGCAACTCTGCCAAATCCGTTTGCGATAGATTGTAGATTGGGCCAAAAGGTGGTTGTGCTCCTTCTTGCAAGTCTATGGCACAATCATATGGTTGATGTTCCGGTAGTATGTCGGCGTTCTTCTTTTGAAACACGCCTTCAAAATCCTTATATTGCTCCGGTATACTTACTGTTGATATCTTCTCCTCGGTAGTTGGAGCCGCATAAATGAAAAATGGAGTGCCTTCCTTAGATGATCTTATAAACGTTGTCGTGTTGTAACACGAGTATACCATGAAAATATAAAGAAAGGGGAATTTTATTAATGTTCAGTTACCTCGAATATTGGGAGCAACGACCAACTCCAGTGCAAATACTGAGTGGCTAGGTTCAGTCACCCCGTTACAGTCAGCCGAGGCATACTGAAATGCTCCATTCGATTCCAATAACGGGAGTAAGCAGGAAGGAAAAGGACCAATTCACACGATGGATGAGCCTGGTTTGAAGAGCCAATTGGATCCAATTTCGAGAATCCAATCCGGGTCTTAATACTGGACTCTTATCCAATATGAAACCTGAATTGGCCGAGCAACCCAATGTAGTCTAATTACGGGAAAATCCAGGTCTTACTACGGGCCTTAGCCAATCTGACGCGAAGACCAATTGGACCCAATTACGCAAACATCCAGGTTACTACGGGCATCTTACCCAATATGAGACCTGAATTGGTCGGGCGACTCAATGTGGACCTGAGTACGGGATTTCGATTCTGTTTCAGGCTGTCCTATTCTCTATGCCGTTTCAGGAAACGTTGTTTTCGGTAAATGGATCTCTTAAAGGTAAAAACGGAGGAGAAAGCTTTGATGGCGAGAGCCAATTTCGGATCTAAGCTCTGACGGTGGGAGCCAATTTCGGATCCAAGATGGAAGATTGAAGAAATTCAGAGGATAAGGTTAGGGGGAGAATAATTTTTGGGGAGGGTTTTTTTTTTCAGATCAGAGGGAGGGGGGTTTTTTGGATCGAAGAACTAGCTTCAAGTTTTTTTCAAGGTTACTAGTTCGTTTTCATTGGAAGTTTTTGAAGATCAAGGAGATTGGAGAGGAGCTTCATGCTTCGGATCGGGGAAGAAAAGACGGAGAATTGGATTTTTCTTCTTCATAGAGTTTTGGGAAGACTGAGGCAATCGTTGCTGAAGTCAGTGTTGTAATGGTGAATCGAGATTTTTAATGAAGTGGGTGTGATCACTCCTGACTGTTTTGTGAAATCGAGTTACGTCTGTGATTGAAGGATTAAAAGGGTGTCTATAGGATTGAGTATGTGGAGTGAATGAAATTTATTGGATTAATCTAACAAGACAGTCAGTGGATACAAGATCGTAAGTACAAATCGATATCAGAGATTAGCAGATTGGGTTGTTCGGGGTTCTCTGTAACGTCTAGAGACCTACAGGCTGGGGCAAAAAGGACTTTGACAAGCAGTCGAATGGCATCCGTATAGATTTACGGTGTATTCTTGCAGTTGTTTATATTCTAGTAGTCAAAAACTGATAGACTGCTTGACTATTGGCGAATCTCCATACTACCTTCTACAGCCAGACGCCCGACGCGTTCTCGAGCAGGAAAGCACGTAATACGACAATGCTCTTGCTCCAATGAATAAGGATTTTTTTTTTCGAGGTTTTTTACTAGGTTTTTTCTTGGATGATTTTGTGGAAAAAGTCATCTTCCGCAACCTCCAATCTATCAATGGATTATGTTTTTCCAACTAAGAAAGACCAAGAATAATAGGATTTGATGGGGTTCTAATAATATTAAAAATAATATGACTACTATAGTCTTTAAACGTTACTTCTATAGGTTTTGATTCATGGGTGATGCTACCAGACAATAAAGGTCGCCCATCTATGACCTCAACATGAACAGGTTTTGATCTTTGTACTAAAGGGATCTTATGACGCTTTGCAAATTCTTCGTCTAAAAAACAAGCAGATGCTCCTGAGTCTAGTAGAGCTAAGGTTCTCAGTTTTTGAGGGCCGATAAACAGAGGGATTGTAAAACAAAGTGCAGGTTGGGCAGAAAGAAAGGAACCTGATTGTTGTTGGGATATTTCATTGTCTAGCCGCACGGTTCCTACTATGGCTAGGCATCCTCGTTTTCCTGTACGAATACTCCCCTAGTCTTGACTATGCCTCGATTTTGGTTTTTGGGGCAGTTTCCGACTTTGTGGCCTTCTCCACCGCAATACAAGCATAAATTTTCCTCCATACGTCGCTTTTTTTCTTCTATAGTAAGAGATTTGACACGTACCGCATCAATTTGCATGTCTTCCACCTCTGAATGCGAATTCACACTGCTTGCCGACATAGTTGGAGCATGGCGAATTGTATGTTGTCTTGAGCGTTGGTATTGGCGACGTTGAAATAGGCGATTATCGCACTTCACAGCTTGGCTAATGGCTTCATTGAGCATTCGTGGATCACGAAGAGTTAACAGCAAATCTTTCACATCATCTCTTAAACCCCAATAGAATTGACTCATCAACGCTTCTTCATCCCAATTGATATCGCATACTAATTGCCTGAAATCCGAAGCATAGACTGATGTAGAACGCATCCCCTGTCGTAGCGACTGGATCTTTGTTGTAGCCCATAGAATCTTATCGTGTTCACCAAATGCTTCCGCAAATGCTTCCAAAAAGATTTCGAAGTTGTTTAATATAAATGATCGTTTCTCAAACAAAGGAGCAAACCATGATAGGGCTTGTCCCGTAAGTAAGGTTCCAACAAGCCCAACACGTGATTCCTCCGTTGGATATCGTTTGGACTGTAAAACTGTTATCAACCTGATTTGATTGACAAATCCTCGAAACTTGGAACATGTTCCATCGAACTTATCTAGAAGGCTAACTCGAGGCTCCTTATGTTGTAGAACTAGTGGTTCTTGTCGAACCTAAGGTAAAGTTGTTTCTCCAAGTGCAGAAGTTTGAGGCTGGTGTAGTTTAGATTGTGCTATCCCAGATACTCCATCATTATGAAGCCTTGCCACCACTCCTTCAATCTCTGCAGTTCTTTGTGATAACGTAGCGAGGGCATTCATAATAGCATCTAACTTAGACTCCGAACTTTCTGTCATACTAATGTCTTGACCTCCGGCCATTCTGAAAGAAGGACAAAAATGACTCTACAAGAGGCAATATTGGTTTATAGGAGGGTAATCCACAACCTATAAAACGCCTTAAGAATTTCAAGAAGAGGGGTAATCCACTCTCTCCAAGAAGAATAAGACTCCAATATTGTAACAGAAGAAGTATCAGTTTAGAGGAGGGTAATCCGCAACTTCTAAAATGCTAGTATACCTTCAAGTAGAGGGATAATCCACACTCTACTAAGAAAGAACTAGCTCTGATATCTCAAGTTAGTGCAGTCTCGACAAATTGCCACGGACACAAAATACAAACTTGAAATCTAACAAGAAGTTCAAGAAGAAGTGGCAGAACTAGATTAAACAGATGACTACAAGAACAACACCAGAAAGGTGAGCTAGAACTCCAAGAGATGTGTTGTCGAGACTGAAGAACTCTTCAGCCTCGATCCCTATATATACTCCTACTTAGGAAGCTTCTCGAGCTACTTCTATTAACTCGGAAGCTTCTAGAAGGTTCCAGAGGCTTCCTTTCTAGAAGGTTCTAGAAACTTCTCGAGCTACTTCTATTAACTAGGAAGCTTCTAGAAAGTTCCAGGGGCTTCCTTTCTAGAAGCTTCTAGAAACTTCTCTCTAAAAGGTTCCAGAGGCTTCTCTTCTAGAAAGTTCTAAGGAATATGTCCCTAACAACTATGTGTATTATTCCATGTAACTTTCAGATTTATAAAGCAATCATTGAAATTTCTGTAATTGCTCTTGAAAGTTGGCACTTCAGATTTTGTACTCGGTTTTGTTTGTCACTGTATATAAATAAAGAGTAATTACCTTAGTTGGTTTAGTATTTTTATTTATTATTGAGTATTAAGGATTATTTATTAAAATCATTATTTAAATTGGTCTTCTATCTATATGTATTACTTATAATAAAAAAACTATAAATGTTAGTTAGTATTTAGAAGAACCATAAGAAAAAACCTCATGTCTTTTTAGTTAGTTATATATAAAAGTATGATTTATAATAGATTTAAATTAATTTTTTTATTATAAAAATTTATTAAGATAGTAAAATATAGCTTTAAATTGATATTAATATTATAGAAATATTATAAGAATTTATAGAATTTATTTAGACTTTATTTAGAATTTTTTAGGAATTTTTAGAGCAACTTTTAAGACTTTGGTAAAAATGAGTTTTATAACTTTGGAAGCCATTATAAAGAAATGGAGCAAGATTTGAAGGCCATACAAGGCTCAAGGACTAATTGGGTGTTTTTAAAAACCATGGTGAAGTCAAAAATGAATAAATGTTGGTTTTACTAATAGAAAATAGGAGGATCAGTAGTTAGTATAATCTTTGTAAGAAGAGAGGTGCATAAGTTTCATATAGATTGTAGCACCTTGAAAGTAGTTAGGAGGATAAGACTAAGGCCTCGTGGCTTCTCTTAAAGATCCACATACACTACTTGTGAGCTTTGGTGAGGCTCAAACTCTTGATCTCTTAAGTAAGTTATCCTTCAAATAAAAATTATTCACTTAACTTTCTATTTATTTACTTGTTATTTTTAAATCTTCATAACTTACTCGTAGTAATTTGGATTTATATGAATCTTATACCATTAGAAAGATAAAAAAATTATCTATCTAAAAATATATTTATTAGTTTTTTTAATTCTTTTTATTAGGTAAAAATCTAGTTAACGGAATGTGATTAGTTTTGTAGTGTACAATTGCTTGATTGCACTTGTTCCACTTATTTTTTATTGTGTTTCTTTTATTCTTTTTTTAGCTACTTCTACTTCCCACCACTAATTATAAGCAACTTTTAATTGAGGCCATCTTATAATTTGGATTGAAGGATGAAATTTACCTTTACAAGATGCTTTTTATTTATATTTTTCTTTTAACAAAAATTAAAGATTACTTTGTTCGACTAAATGTTTTTTAATTCTTATTTTTAATTCTTAGAATTATTTTTCTAAGGTTAAGTATCTGATTTTTTATTTCCAAAATATATTACTATGATAAATTCTGAAAAACTTAAAATTTCTTAAAAACTTAATATGATATATATAAATATAAATATATATAAATATAAATATAAATATAAATATATATATAAATATAAATATAAATATATATATAAATATAAATATAAATATATATATAAATATAAATATAAATATATATATAAATATAAATATAAATATATATATAAATATAAATATAAATATATATATATATATAAATATAAATATAAATATAAATATATATATATAAATATAAATATAAATATATATATAAATATAAATATAAATATATATATAAATATAAATATAAATATATATATAAATATAAATATAAATATATATATAAATATAAATATAAATATATATATAAATATAAATATACATAAATATAAATATATATAAATATATATATATAAATATAAATATAAATATACATAAATATAAATATACATAAATATATATATATAAATATATATATATAAATATATATATATAAATATATATATATATAAATATATATATATAAATATATATATATATAAATATATATATATAAATATATATATAAATATATATATATATAAATAAATATATATAAATATAAATATATAAATATATATATATAAATAAATATATATAAATATAAATATATAAATATATATATATATAAATATAAATATATAAATATATATATATATAAATATATATATATATAAATATATATATATATAAATAAATATATATAAATATAAATATATAAATATATATATATATATAAATATAAATATATATATATATATATAAATATAAATATATATATATATATATAAATATAAATATATATATATATATATATAAATATAAAAATATATATATAAATATAAAAATATATATATATATATATCAAAAAAATATATTTATTCTAACATTTATTTATATGATTAAGTAGAAGTAAATAAAAGTAGATTTATTTCATAATATTTTTTAGAAAAACTTCTTAGAAGCTTCATAGACATTGCTTTGACTTTACATGTGGTTGTAGTTGATTGGCATATTAGAAACTTCGTCAATAAATTAACCAAGTGTTGATAGCTTGTAGAATAAGGTAATTATATAACATATATATAGAGAACTTGCCTTATAAGTTAAGATACGTGTCTTGCAAAGTCAACATGTTTTAAAGGTCATATAGGACATTGCCATATAGCTGTTAATTAAGAGTATATATGGAGGCAAGAGTGAAGCCTTCTTCAATCTTATCAACATCTTTTTAGTCTTTATTTTTGTTTCAAGACTTTCTAGCATTTTTGTCTTTGACAATAGCTAGTTTAGTTTAATACCATATTATCTTTGAGTGATTTTTTAATTCTTTTGAGTGATTTAAGAGTGTATTAAAGATTTTTTTCTTTAAGATTCATCTCTTTGATAATTTGACAAGAATGCCAACTTACTATTTTTTCTTATTTTAAAAATAAATATATTATCTTTTGAAGATTACAGACTATCTACCTTTAAATAAATGATCTTTTTTTCTAATAATAACTTTTTTTTAAAGAAAGTAGATTATCTCTCTTTGTAAAAAATTTTATTTGATATTAGAAGTTACAACTTATCCTCTTCTAATTTAACTTTTGAATTTGTTTGAATTGTAGATGGAAGAAAGGATTATGGATGCTACTCTCAGCAGAAGTAAAAATAGATTTACAACTATTGCAGATCTTCATGAGCTTGTCAGTACTTCAAGAATAAAAATCTCAAATATTTTCAACTTGAATCTACAAAGTACTATTCTTAGGCCTATGAAAGAAGTTTTGAGTCTATATCAAGAAGTTGTACAATTGAAAGAAGCAAGTAGATTGATCTTAGAACCAAATCTAGGAAGTTTTATTTCTACAAGTATGATAAGAAGAAGGATTAATATGCCTAAGAAGTTTGATGGAATAAGATCAAAATTTCAAGGATTTTAGCAATAAGTCAAGCTCTATTTAAGATTGCATCTCTTCCAATATCTTGATGGATTTATTCAAGTCAAATTTAAAGATGCACTTCTATAAGAACTTAATCTCTCTTGGTTTGTATTTTTAATGAAAAATGATTTGCAACTCTTTTATGACTTCAATTCATTCTTAGAAGTGTTTACAGCCACATTTGGAAAAAGTGATAAAAAAAAAGTAGTAAAGATCAAGCTCTTATCTTAATAACAAAGATCACATTAGAGTAGATTAAAATGTCATCCAAAGAAGATCCAAACTATCATGGATTGAAAGATTCTTAGAACAATGAGAGATGTGTAATGATTTTTAGACTTTATTAATTACTATTGAATCTTTATTTTAAAAATTCTTAAATTACAACTCTACTAATATGTTTGACTTATAAAGATAAAAATTGAGTGGAGTAAAGAAGTCAAAATATTGTTTGATTCTTTAAAAAAAGAATTAATTTTTGTACCAATTTTATATCATGTTGACTTCTCTAAGGCATTTTTTATGAAAACATATATATTAGACTTTCTTTTAGATGTAGTATTATCACAAATGAGAGCAAATAACAAATTCTATTTTGTAGCTTTTCATTCTAAAAACTTCTTAGTAACTAAGACTAATTATGAAATCCATAACAAAGAATTCTTTGCAATCGTGGATTCATTTTAAAAATGATATCATTATCTAGAAGGTGCCTCAAATCCACTCATTATATATACAAATCACAAGAACCTTGAGTACTTCATATTGGCATGTGTTTTGAATTGTTGCCAAACTTGTTGGAGTATGTCTTTATCAAGATTTGATTTCAAGATTACTTATCAATGCAAAAAATAATAAAATTTGTTAGATATCTTTTTTAAACATTCTTATCTTATATCAAAAGAAAGAGATGCATATTTTAATTAACAAAGAATGATTCTCTTGAAGTAAGAGTATTTTTACCTTTAAGTAATAAAATCAACATTAATTGTTGATTCAACCTTTGTCAAGCAAATTCAATTAAGTATGTCCTCTAATCTTCTTATCCATGATATTAAAAATAATTCTTCTAAATCTCATGATACTTTCGTGTTTAAATTATTAAACAATCTATTCTATTTTAAGAGATGATTATATATTCCAAAAGATGGGATATAATTACATGTTGTTTAAGCTCATCATGACTTTCTAGTAGCTAGATATTTTAGATATAATAAGACTTTGAAGCTAATATTAAGAGATTTTTAGTAGCTTCAAATGTAGAAGGTAGTCTAAGAATTTGTATAATTATGTAATATTTTTTTAAGATCCAAAACTCTTCACCATTGACCTTATGGATAATTACAGCCATTATATATTTGAAAATAATCATGGTCTTCTATTTCTATGGATTTTATCATAGATCTTTTAATCTTAAGTTTGTATAATTTTATATTTTTTGTAGTAGATATTTTTACTAAGATGACACATTTTGTACCATATACAAAATCTATCACATGTGAAGAAATAGCTAAGTTTTTTCTTTACAACATCTATCACTATCATGGATTATCCAAAGATATTATATCAGATAGGATGATTCAATTTATATCAAGATTTTGAAAAATCCTTTTCAAGACATTAAAGGTGGATATAAAACTCTCTTTGATTTTTTATCTTCAAATTAATAGACAAACAAAATGGGTGAATCAAGGTCTCGAGTAATATTTGAGGTATACCATTAATTATCATTAAGATGATTGGACAATTCTTTTACCATTGGCAAAGTTTGTGTACAATAATTTGTTACATTTTTCTATTCAATGAACATCATTTTTTTGCCAATTATGATTATCATCCATAACTTGATACTTTTGACTTTTAAAAAATTGATAATCTTATGGCAAAAGATTTGGCAAATTGTTCATTAGAAATACATGAAATAGTAAAGGCACAATTAAAAGAAGCTCAAAAATGACAAAAGATCAATACGATGTTGTATTACGTGAAGTCTTGCTCAAGAATGCACCAAGCACCTGATTGTGGAAGATAGAATAGAAATTACAACAATAAAATCCTAAATCTAATAGAATATTAAATAACTCTAATTAAATCCTTAACAATGCTAAGCAAGCTTCAATCAAATTTAAAAGAAACCTTAAAGAAATTACAAAAGAATCAATAAAAAATCTTAAAAGAATTGAAAAGAAATCCATAATAAATCTTTGGAGAATCTTTAAGAAATCTTAAAAAAATATTAGAATAATTAAAAATATATCTAAATTAAATCTCAATCAAGTCCTAATTAAAATCCTAATAAATTTCAATAAAATTCTAAGCTAAATCCTAAATCCTAAGAAAATCTTAAATCATAAATTCTAAAACAAATCCTAATGTAAATTAGAATCCTAATATCTATCAATTAAATCTTTGAACTTGTTTAAAAATTTAAAAATCTCTTAATCTCTTACTTAAAAAATAATATAAAAAATTTGAAGATAATTGTACTTATCAAATAGAAGAAAAGCCCTAAAATCTGCTTAAGTATTGGCCAACCTCCTACTCTAATCTAAATGTTAAACTTCCAATGCTAGTATCTCCTTTTTAAACCATTCAAATTTTTTTCAATTTCAAATATGTATAGCAAATTCAGTCTTTTATCCTTATATATAAATTTCACTCCAATCAAACTAGTGGATTCCTAAAGATCTTAGAAATCCTAACTTTGCTTCAAAATCTAATTTTTGAGACCTCAACCTACTTGAAATTTTATAACCTTTAATTCAATTGTTTGATCAAAATAAAATTTATAACATATACTATAAACAACTATTTTCATAAGTATTCAAAATTTGAATTTTAGATCTACTACCAAACTCATAAAATTCTCCAAAATGTAATATCTTTTTTATTTCATAAATTCTAGAATCATCTAAAATAATTATAATTTTGTAAAGCTCTTGTAATATCATCACATACTTAAATTATTCAAAATCAATGCTTAAAAAAATCTTATCAAGTTTGCTCTCAAATCCCACTCTTTAATTTGCAAAAGAATCCGAATGTTGCTATAGGTGTTTAATTTTGTGTCTTGAGGTCTGATTTTGACCTAGGTTAATAATTAGTCCTCTTTGAATATCAAATTTTGACTTTTTGAATTAATTTTTGCTATAATCAACTCTTAATTTCTTTTTATATATGTTCATATTCTTTATTTTTCTAATCTATCTTATTTTACCTTATTTATGACCTTATAAAGTAAATAAAAGCTAATTTAGAAAAAGATAGCATTTATATCTTTAATTTTTTTTTGGACTATTTTCTATTTTCTAAGATAATTTATTATAATATTTGAAGTAAGATTTTCTATAATATAATAATTTTTTCATCTTTTTTACTTATTAGTCATATTACATCATGATAGTAGATGCCTATTGCAAGGAACAACTATAATTTACCATAGATGACAAAATATAACTATTTCATTGTAATATCAAGAATACTTGTACTTATGACAAGTTGAACTATCATAAGCTTTGACTTTTTTCTATTTGTGAAGAAATCAAACTTATTACTTTTTGATCATATCTATTGGAGTCTATAAAGATCCATCTTATATTCTACATATCTCTTCTTGAACCATATAAGATAGTGAATATCTTAAGAAGAAGATAAATACCACTTCTTCTTATTGAAGTAGATAATAATCAAGAATTTGAGATAGAAGGAGTCTTAGATTTAAGGTGGTACCAAAATAGATTAGAATATCTTATTCATTAGTAGAAATATGATATTAGTGAATGTCTATGAAAGTCAACAAAGAACCTTGCAAATAGAGAAAAGAAAATTAAAGCTTTTTATCAACAATATTTATCAAAAGCAAAATAAAGAATAACAAATCTTCACCATAAAAGAAATAAGATCGAAGGAAAAAATATCATTCTACCTTCTATCCCTGTTTGTAGCTTTTGTGCATTTGTGACATTAAAGAGATGGAAAACAAACAATGAACAAATTCAATTCAAGAACTTTTAGTTGTTAACTTATCAAATGAAATGTGATAACTGTCACAACCTTCAAGATGATGTAATTGAGATGAAGATCCTTAAGAACGACATATCTTACTTTAAATAGATGATAAAATATAATGTGTTTGATATCATGACCTTGGAAGAAACTCTTGATGTTTGGTGATTTTATTAGAGGCAAGAACAAGTCCTGATAGTTTTCAAATGTTTTATTTGAAAGAAGTTATAAAGATCTCAATAATAATAAAATAATAGGGTGGTCTTTCTACTTTAGTATGAAACATTATCAATGGCTGAGAGGACCTATCAACCATCTTTGAAGAGAACAAAGATCAGAATATGTGGCAAATACAATTTGCCACATCCTGGATTTTTTCAACATATGAAAACCACTCTTCTTAGAATTCATCCCTAGAAGGAGAAGGTAATATCATAGACATACATATTTATTTTAATATTTACCTATATGATTAAGTAGAAATAATAAAAATAAATTTATTTCATAATATTTTTTAGAAAAATTACTTAGAAGCTTTATAGATGCAACTTTGACTTTACATGTGTTTGTAATTCTTTTGAATGATATAAGAATGTATTAAGAATTTATTTCTTCAAGATTCATGTCGTTGGTAATATATATATAAAATTAATATTTAGTATTTCAAAAAAAACAATCTTATGTATCTTTAAAAGTTATTGAATAAAAATCTTATTAAGAATAATTATCATAGAATTAGTTTTAAAACCAATCTTATAATTTGATATCACTTGTACCATCATTATTGATCTTCTTGGTTACTAAAATCAAGTTAAAAATAAATACTAGAAATGGCAATGAAGGATGAGATAAAATAATTTTTTGTGGTTGATGAATAATAAAACTTAATGAATATAGGTCAGAGTAAATTTAATAATAGTTGTAGTTATTTCATTGATTGATGGTCACATTTTTATTTTTATAAATTATTTCAATATTTTATTAAAAGTATTGCATAAACATATTATTGTACAATTTGAAAGATAATATATATATATATATATATATATATATATTATAATATAACTATTAAATTTGAATTATCTACTAACTTTTTTTTATGCTTATTTAGGATTTTAAATGATTTCATCAAATGATAGTAGCATTGTGTTGTAGTATTAAACTAACAATGATTCACTATCATTGACTATTGACTATCAGTCTAGTTAATAGTAGTGAATGATAATAAAAATAATATAAAAACTTCTACAAATTTATATGATAACCTAATAATATCATCAAAAGCATAAAAAAGATAGTAACTTAACTATCACAATTATGGTCTATCTATTCAATTTGTAATATAATAATACATATTAGACTACAAAGATGACTAATTTACACCATTAATTTTGGTAGGTTACTATTAATTTAATTTCTTCCAAATCTATTGCCTTTACAAATATATATAAACATTTGAGCTGAAAATTCCATCAAAGGTATAATCTTCATATTAATAATGATGAATATAAAGTTAAATGAAGCTATTATCTATTATAATAAGCTTAAAAATCTTTTTTTTGCAAATAATACTATTCTATACTCTAATAAATAGAAGAATGTAAATTTTTAGCTTTTTATAAGTATACCTTTGTACTATTCTTAAAAAAGCCTTCACTTATATTAATAAGTCTTATTTCTTAGCTTTTAAAAATTTTAAGCAACAATATTTTTTTCTACTAATAATAAGCTCTATTGAACCATCTTCATTTTTTAAGCTTGATATTATTTCAATAAGTACACTTTCCTCTTTTTCCAAACTTTCATGCTCAAGTCTTAGCCACGTTTTTTACTATACAATTTTATCTTGACATCTAGAAAGTGTTGCAAAGTTAATTCAAGTTTAAAAGATGTCACAAAGAAAACTTTACTTAGGTGAGCACACCAAGATATAATTAATAACTATATCAAAGCATTGTCAGAAATAAATCTTTGACCATGCAATTTTTTTTTTTAAGCTAACATCTAATATATAAAAAATAATATACTTTATAAATGTACAAAACCTCAAACAAACTATGATAAAGAGCAAAAAGACTAAAGATACCTATCTTCTACTAAATTCTACTTTTCTAATTGATCCTTTTTTTGCAACTTTACATTCTCTCTTTTGTCCAAATAATTATTTATTTCTCTCTCTCTTCTAAGAAACAATCTTAAATATCATTTTTTAACATTATTTTTAAATCTCTTATAAAATTTTCTACAATAATCTTAATTTATAAAAAAAATTCTAAATTAAATTTGTTATTGAAGAAGTTTCAACTTTCTCTCTCAAAAAAATCACAAAGAAATTATTTTAGATTAAAGTACATTTATTATTTCCATGTCATTGCTAGAATTTGCAAACATGTAAAATTATTTATTATTATTATTGAAAGATTGGAAACAAATAACATAAATAATAAGTTTGAATAGATTTTTAATAGAATTTTTAAGTTGAATCAAAAATCAATTATATCATTTTTATATTTTAATATATCATACTATCACTAGCTTTGAAGATTTTTCTTTAGAAAATTGGTTTGAGAAAATACTGCTACATTACATATAGAGGTTATTTCAAACAAATGTTTTTGTATTGTAATATGGCTATATGATGAAAATATAATTAAAAATAAATTTTTAATTAATATTTAATCATCTTGATTCAAAAATAATTCAAGAGATTTAAACATGGCTTTTATAGAAGCCTCTTAGTTTATTTTTTTTTATCTTAATAGCTAGTAGATTAAAGGTTGATTAATAACTTTATCTTAAAAATTACCTCTTTTATTACCTTAAAAAGGCTATAAATTAGAAAAAATAAATTAAAAGAGATTAATAATTATTATGGTTGATACTAAAGTTAAATTGAAGGTAGAATTGGGCTAAAAAAATCCTAAGTTTAATTAAATTGATACTTAAGGATCGATCATTTGTAGGACATGGTCGAAATTAAACTTCTAGCCACTAAAACAGCCACCTAGGATAAAGTATGGAAGATTTGGAGATTGATAATTAGGATTGAAGAATTAATTTTAAGCTTCTTTTAAAGGCATAAGGTTTGTTTTCATAGGATCTGAGATGAATTTATAATTTTTATTCAAAGTAAGAGTTTGTATTGATAACTTTGGATCTATACAATACAATTAAGGCTAGCACTCTCAGCTAGTTTGTGCAATTGGTATTACATCTATGGTTCAAAATTTAACAATACTTGATTTATTGAATGTGCTAAGTATGTGTAAAATTAATCTAATGATGTAGTTAGAAGATATATGGTTTTTGGTACCAGAAGGTATTGGAAGTTGGCAGTTTGCAGTTGAGTAGGATTTCTATACTATCTAAAGATCTATTAGTTGAAACAAGGTAGAATTTGGCATGGTATTAAAAGACTTAAAGATCAAGCTGCATATTAATTTTAAGCTAAAGTAAATAATTAGAGAAGGAGGAGTTGCTATTGGAGCATCTACATCAACTTTTGAACTGGTAGCCAAATGACATTAGTGTGGTTTTTTGGATGTTTTTTTCACAATTTGTAAGTTGGATTGGGCTGAATTTTTTTGAACATGTAAAATACTTATATTGGTATTTGTATGAAAAATTTTAAACTAAATAAAGAATTAAAGTAGGGATTATAGCTTGCTAAAGCTCACTTACTAAGATTAGGGCTTATAAAGAAAAATCAAAATTATCTAATTATAAAAGTAACAACATAATTGGAGATTATATATGATTCAAGTTACTAAAAAGAATATTTTTAGCACTTTATACTGAATTTAAGTATTTTTAAATTGAAATTCGAATTGCATTCTACTTATATAGATGAAACCTATTAAGATTTTTTTGATACTTGTAATACACAACATCACCTTCTACAACCAAGTGACTAGTATATTTCCAAATAAGACAACACTTAATATAATAATACTGAGCTATTGTACTTATCATCTTAGAATATCCACAATTTAAAATTTTGACTACTTTCTTACTTATTTATCTACATTATATGCACTATACCTAATCCTAATTCAAATAACTTAAATCTCCAAATAACAGCATGACTGTGATTACCTCTATCATTTGCTTCAATTACAATCACTTAGAATATATGCCAAAAAAGACACTTAAATCTTAAAACTTCCATCTTTTTATGACATTTTATCAAGGATATGAACATCAAATAACTAAAAAGGTCAATATACTCTTGAATCATTCATAAAGACTAAAAAATCATTCAAAAGTGATATAATATTAAATTAGAATGACTATTTTTAAATATAAGAAGATAAAAAAGACTTAAAATAAGACTAAGGATTAAAAAGATATTAACAAGAGTAAAAAGAACTTTACTATTACTTCCATATATACTCTCTAACTAGTAGCTACATGATAATATTCTATAAGACTTCCAATATGTGTTGACTTTACTAAACATATGAGTTAACTTGCAAGACAAGTTATCTATATATGTGCCACACAATTAGCTTATTTTATAAGCTACTAACATGTGTATCTTGTTGCTAATTTGTTGACCAAGTGTTTAGCCTATTAATTAATTATAAACACATGTAAAGTCAAAGCAACATCTATGAAGCTTCTAAAAAGATTTTTTAAAAGATATTATGAAATTAATCTACTTTTATTTATTTCTACTTAATTATATAGGTAATTGTTAGAATAAATATGTATATCCATGATATTTCTTCTTCTTCTAGGAACGAGTTTTACAAGGAGCAGTCATCAATTTTTATAAATCTTGCTATTCTTTATTTTGATTGTAATAGATGTCATCAATAAAAAGCTTCAATTCTCTTTGTTACATTTACAAGATTTTTTGTTGGCTTCTATAGACACTCATTAATATCATATTTTTGCTAATAAACAAGATATTTTAATCTATTTTGGTACTATTTTAAATTTAAGACTTCTTCCACCTCGAACTCTTAATTATTATCTACTTTAATAGGAGGAGGTAGTATTTGTCTTCTTCTTAAGATATTCACTATCTTAAATGGCTTAAAAAGAGATAAGTAGAATATAAGATGGATCTTCATAGACTCTAGTAGATATAATCAAAAAGTAATAAGATTAATTTCTTTACGAATAGAAAAAGGTCAAAGCCTATGATAGTCCAACTTGTCATAAGTACAAGTAGTCTTGATATTAAAATAAAGTAGCCATATTATATCACCTATGGTGAATTGTAGTTTTTTCTTGCAATAAGCATTTGCATTCATCTTTTTTCATTCTCGAGCTCCTTTTAACTGTGTCTTTATTGTTGCATATAATTCTGACAAATAATTTGCCAAAACTTTTGTCATACAATTATCAACTTTTGAAAAGTCAAAAGTATCAAGTTATAGATGATAACCATAATTAATAAAAAAAAGATATTTATTGAATAAAAGAATATATACTATTATTATATATAAACTTTGCCAATAGCAAAAGAATTATTCAATCATCTTGATGATAGTTGATGGTCCGCCTCAAATTCTGCTTCAAAACATAATTGGCTTGTTTTGTTTTTCTATCAAGTTGAAGATAAAAATTTAAAAAGAGCTTTATAACCACCTTTAAAATCTTAAAAAGGATTCTCTAAAATCTTGATATAAATTGAGTCCTTCTATCTAATATAATATCTTTAGACAGTCCATGATAGAGATAAATATTGTCAAGAAAAAGCTTAGTTATTTTTTTACCTATGATAGATTTTGAATATAGTAAAAAATATTCCATCTTGATAAAATGATCTACTATCACAAATATAGAATTATAAAAACTTGAGATTCAAAGATCCATAATAAAATCTATAAAAATAAAAATTCAAAGTTATTTTGAAACAAGTAGTAGCTAAAAAGATCCATTTTTAGCCATTACTTAAATTTAAAAGTATCATGAGACTTAAATAAATTATTCTTGATATCATAAATAAGAGGATCAAAGGACATACTTAATTGAATTTATTTTAAAAAATTTTGAATTAATAGTCAATGTTGATTTTATTGCTAAAAGATAAAAATACTTTGGCTTCAAGAAAATCATTCTTTGTTGATCAAAAATTGCATCTTCTTCTTTTGGTACAAGATAAGAACATGTAAAAAAGGTGTTTAATAAATCTTGTTATTTTTTAAATCTATAAATAATCTTGAAATAAAATCTTGATAAAAAAATGTTCTAATAAGCTTGGCATTGATTCAAAATACATGCCAATATAAAGTACTCAAGGTTCTTATGATTTATATATATATATATATATATAGAATGACTAGAATAGAGGCACTTTTTAGATAATGATACCATTTTTAAAATGAATCTATGATTACAAGAATTTTTTTGTCATGGATCTCATAATTAATCTTGGTTACTAAAAATCTCTTAGAATAAAAAGCTATCAGATATAGCTTATCATGTGCACCCATTTGTAATAAAATAATACTTATAACAAAGTCTAATACCTTTATTTTCATAAAGAATGCATCAAAAAAATTAATATAAAAATAAATGTTATTTTTTAGGCTTTAAAAGATGCTTTAATTTCTTTGTTCCATTCAAGTTTATTTTTATATGTCAGATGTACAAGAAGAATCACAATTTGAAAAAAAATATTCATAAAGATCCTATAATAATTAGAAAAAATTTAAAAATATTGCACATCACTAATTATTTTTGAGATCTTCTAATGTATGATAGTTTAGACTTTCTTTAGATCTATCATAAGTACTTTGTAGGAAATGATGTATCTTAAGAAGTCAACTTGAGTAGTGTAGAATGCACATTTTTTTTTATCTTTGTATACAATCCTCCATCTCTAAGTTTTTGTAACATACAAGAAACATAAAGTTCATATTTTTTATACTATTAGAATAGATTAGAATATAAATTAAATAATAGACAACAAAATCATCAAGAAATTTACAAAAAATATCATTTTTGAGATGTTGAAAAGTAGTTGGTGCATTTGTGAGTCCAAAAGGCATAAATTATATTTAAAATATCTATCCTTAGTTTGAAAATCAATCTTTCATTCATCTCTTTTTTTAATGTAGATTAAGTTGTATGCTTCTTATAGATCTATTTTTGTGTAGATCTTTGCTTGATTGAGTTAGTAAAAAAATCCTAAAATCAAAGATAGGAGATATCTATTCTTGATGGTAATCTTGTTAAGTCTCCAATAGTCTTTGTGCATTTGTAGAGATCCATCATTTTTTTTTACAAATAAAATAGGAGCTTTTATCTAAGATTTTAAATAGTATATGAAGTTCTTAGCCAAGTTCTTATTAATGTATTTATTTAGTACAATCAATTCATTTTTGCAATAAGCTATAGATTAATCCAAATAGTAGTTGAGCTCTTTTTTATAAATCAATTGAACAATCATAAGATTGATGCTCTAAAAGAATATCTATATTCTTCATTTTAATGTCATCCTAGAAATATTAATACTGGCTAGAAATATGACTTGACATCTTTATACCATCAAAAATAGACATGGCATATTTAACAAAAGATGATATTTTTTTTTATCACAATAATGAAAGCTTTTTCACCTACTAATATAAATTTAGATGTACAAGGCTTATGTATTTTTATTTGATTGATGGAATTTTAAATCAAACTACAAAAAATCTAATCTATTTAAAGATTATACTCTTCTAACCATAATAATTTTAAAATAATTAGATTGAAGGGAGATCTTATCACATTAAATATTATTATGCTATTATGATCTTTAATTGCTACATCCAAAAGAAAAATCTCATGGATAATATCTTTAAAAGACAGAAAATGACCATCTATGAATTCTACATATACAAGTTTAATTTTCTCAACTAACAATATTTCTTATTTTTTGACAAAGTCTTTTTTATAAAATAGGCTGAGACTCTTGAATCTAATTAGGCTAAGATTTTGTGATTTTTTGATCTAATGTAAACTTCTATTATGAAACAAGATGAGGGATTAAAAGAGAAAATAGGATCTTTACTAAGTATTATGCAAGATTTCAATTGCACAGATTCTATTGTAGTGAGAGAAAATTATTTTCCAATATATCATCTTTTTTTGTAACTATGCTCTTCATTTTGTAATTCCATTGTTTCTTTAGATAATGTTGAATAGTGTGCTTGGATTCTCTATAATATAGATACAAATCTTCTTTAGAATAATGAATCTTTTCTTGCTCAATAAGAGGTTTAAAATATACCATGCTAATTTATATAGGCTGTAGTATGAACAAATTAGCTTCTAAAAACTTAAAAGATGTCATTATGGTTTGACTTTTATTTTTTCAATCAAATTTTTATTCTTAACATCTTTCAAAGAATCAATTATTACATGTAATGGCTTGAGCAATATATGCTCCAATGAATTTGTTCTTAGTATTTTCAATAACAAATATTTGATATTATCTTTTAATTCATATCAAAGTTGATTAAGAAGGGCTTTATCATTCTAATCTATGTCGCAAGTAAGATTTTGGAATTCACTAGTATATAAGGTAGTTGAATATGATTCTTATTATAGCAATATAAGTTTGGTCTCTCTTATCTTTTTTTAAATATTTTTTTTCAAATATAGATGTAAATACTTCCAAGAATGAAATTAAATCATAGAGTGGTCGTAAATATTTTTCCATCAAAGATATAAACCAAGACAAATCACTTTTTTATAAAAGTGCACTTATAAAACCTACTTAAGCAAATCCATTGGAGTATTGGAAAAGATGCAACTTTAAATAGATGTTAATTTGTTATAGAAATCCTTGAAATTTTGACCTTGTTCCATCAAACTTCTCGGGCATATTAATCCTTGCATCTTTTGTGTTCATAGAAATAAAATTTCCTGAATTTGGTTTTAAAATTGATTTACTTCTTCCCTTCTACTACTCCACTTCTTGGCATAGACTCTAAACTTCTTTCATATGTGTATGAATAATACATCTATGATTCATGTTAAAAATATATTGTTGTATTATGTGAAATTTGGCTTGAGAATGTATCAAGCACCTGGTTGTGGAAGATAAAAGAAAAATTGCAACAACAAGTCTTAACAATTCTAATAGATTTTAAAATAAATTATAATTAAATATTAGTAAATATAATCAAACATCAATCAAATTCAATTAAAATTTCAAATTAATTATACAAAAAATACAAAGAATTCTTAGAGATCCTTTAAAGAAATCATAAAGAAATAACATAGAAATTTTAAAAAATATATAATAAAATATATATATTAATAAAATATTAAAAATAAAAACCTTAATTAAATCCTAGTGAAAACCTTGGTCAAACTTTAATCAAACTTTAATCAAACCTTAGTCAAAACTTGGTCAAAACCTTGTCAATCCCTAAATAAGTTCTAATAAAATCCTAAAAAAATCTTAGTCAAATCTTAATCAAATCCTAATCAAATCCTAATTAAATCCTAAATAAGCTCTAATCAAATCTTAATCAAACTTCAATCAAATCCGAAACAAATCCCAACCAAATCCTAAATAAATCTTAAACAAATCTAATAAAATTCTAACCTAAATTAAATCCTAATATTAACCAAATTCTAATCCAAATCCTAAACCAAATCCTAATCCAAATCTTAAACCAAATCCTAATCAATCACAAGTAATTCCTAAAGCAGATTCAAACCTCAATAATTAATGAATGAACCATTGATTTTAACTCAAAATATAAACACCTCTTAAAAATTAATTTGACAACAAGCAAAAAAAATTTGAAAAAGTTCGAATACACCAAAAATTAGATCAACCCTAAAATCTGCTCAAGTATCGGCAGTCCTCCTACTCAAATCTGAATGATAAATTTCAGCACCAAAATCTCCCTTTCAAACTATTCGATTATTTTCAAATTTTATATATGTATAGTAAATCAAGTCAACTACCTTTATAAATAAATTTTACTCCAATCTAAGTAAAATATTCATAGATATCTAAGAAAACCTCACTTGTCCTCAAAACCTTGAATTCTGAGACAAAAACCTACAAAAACCTTCATGCTTTTTAGTCTAATTGTTCAATCAAATTTAAATTCATAGCACACATCAAGCACAAATACATCCACAAACTTAGAAATTTCACTTATAGATCTATTACCAAACTCCTAAAATTATCCAAAATATCAACCTTATTTTATTTTCCAAAAATCAAAGTCACTGAAAACAACATCGACTTTGCAAAGCTCTTGCAAAGTCATTATCCATCCAAAACCCTCAAAATCAATGTCTATTGAAATCTTATCAAGTTTTCTTTCCAACTCCATTCTTTGATCAACAAAAGAATTCCAGCATCATTGTTGAGACTTAGTTTTGTGCCTTGAGGTCTGATTTCTACCCTAACTGATAACCATTCTTCTTTAGGTATTAATTTTTATTCCATTCAAGGTAAATTCTTCTAAAACCAACTCCAAACTCCTTCCTACATATGCCTTTATCTTTTATTTTTCTAATCTACTTTATTTTACCTTATTTATGGCCTTACAAAGTAGATAGAAGTCATTTTTCTAAAAAAGAAGCATTACTATCAAAAGTTTCATTATCTTCCTATCTTTTATCCATATTTTTTTACTTTATCTTTTAATTTGGCTCTTCTATAATAAGATCTATATTATTATCTTTTACCATATAGTCATGTTACAATATAACAACATGAGATTTCTACTCTTAGAGTATTAACAAACTTGTGAAGATCTACAATAGTTACAAATCTATTTTCACTTCCACTAAGCATAGCATCCATAATATTTTCTTTCATAGACAAGTCAAACAAATTCAAAGAATTAAATTAAAAAAAGATAATCTACAACCTCTAATATCAAATAAAAATTTCTATGAAAAATGATAATCTACTTTTTTTAAGAAAAAAAATCAAAGTTAGAAAAAATAGATATATATATATATATATATATATATATAGGTAATTAATTTTTAATCTTCAAAATATAACAATAGAAGTAGAATAATCCACTCACTTTTAAAACAAAGACAAAAATAATAAGTTAGCACTCATGTCAAACTGTTAAAGATATGAATATCAAATGACTAAAAAAATCAATATATTCTCGAGTCACTCTAAAAGACTAAAAAATTACTAAAAGATAATATATTATTAAATTAGAATGGCTATTGCTAAAAATAAGAAGATAAGAAAGACTTGAAATAAGACTAAGAACTAAAAAAGCATTAATAAGAGTAAAAAAGACTTCACTATTATCTCTATATATACACTCTAACTAAGAGCTATATAACCATATTCTATAAGGCCTCCAATGTGTGTTGACTTTGCTAGACATATGAGTTAACTTACAAGACAAGTTATCTATATGTGTGCCACATAATTAGCTTGTTCCACAAGTTACTAATATGTGTGTCACGTGGCTAATTTGTTGACCAAGTTTCTAGCCTATCAATTAACTACAAATATGTGTAAAGTTAAAGCAACATCTATGAAGCTTCTAAAAAGTTTTTTTAGAAGATATTATCAAATTAATATACTTTTATTTATTTCTAATTAATTTTATAGATAATTATTGGAATAAATATGTATGCGTGTGATACATTTTCAATGATATGAAATTATTATTTGATTAACAAAAAGGATATTATTTAATAATAGTAATAATATTTCTATTGATATTACCAAATAATCTACACATCTTAAAAAATTTATAAAATTAAATTCTATATGCACCAAAGAGATGAAACAAATATTTAGAAAATACTTCAAAATGAACTGCATCTATTTACAACCATAGATGTTCTTAAAAATTATTCAATTAGTAAATTAAATCCTTTCAATATTATTTAAAATTATTTTATAATCAAATTTTTATTATTTTTATTTTTAACACAAATTAGAATATATCTAATATATAAATTATATATGATAAGATATAAATTAAAGCACATTATATCTTTATATCTTATAATTAGACATATATAAGAACAATAAAATTAATTTTTAAAAACTATGACTACATATTTTTTTATGCTTCACTTTTTAAGAAAGATTATTTTATTGATAAGTTATTTTTTTAATTTATTATTATCACAAATAAAAAATACAAAAGACCAAACAAGAAATTGAACAGAAGAATTTCAACAAGAAAGCTAGCAAGAACTTAATTAAACCAAATAAGTACAAGATTAATACTAAAAAAGATGAGTTAAAGCTTCAAAAGATGTATTGTCAAAAACTAAGGATCCTCTCATTCTTAGCTTTAATATATATTAAGTATTAAGAAGCTTCTATAGAAGTTCTCATTTTATTTAAAAAGGAAGCAATCATAGAAAGCTTTTTGGAAAGTTTTCACATTGCTTGAAATCAAAGAAATCTTAAGAAGTTTCTCAAGAAATTTCTACATTGCTTGAAGACAAAGCAATTCAAAGAAACTTCTTAGACAACTTTTTTAATCTTCTTAGAATTTTTTAGAATATATGAAAATATTTTGAGAACCTTTTAGAATCTTTTAGAATATTCTTAAAACCTTTATATTATAATATTCTAAAAATCTTTTAAAACCGTTTAGAACTTAATAAAAAAAATTTGAAATATTTTTTTGAATGTCCATTGTCGTATTGTAACACAAATATATATTTAAAGTATAATCAAAAATCAATTTTTAATTAATATTTAATCATCTTTATTCAATAATAATTTAAAATATTTAAACATGGATTTTATAAAAGCCTCTTAGTTTATTTTCTTGTCTTAATAGCTAGTAAATTAAAGGTTGATTAATAATTTTATCTTCTAGGCTATAGAAATTCTTTTACTACCTTAGAAAGGCCATAAATTGATAAAATTAGATTAGAAGAGATAAATAATTAGCATGATTGATACTAAGATTAAATTAAAGGTAGGATTGGGATAAAAAATCCTTAGGATAGGTTAGATTGATATCCAAAGGTTGACCATTTATAAGACATGGTCAAAATCAAACCTCAAGCCATCAAAATAGCCGCCTATGGCAAAGTAAGGAGGCATTTGAAGATTGGAAATTAGGATTGATAAGCTAGCTTTAGATTGAATTTAAAATTATAAGGCTTTTTTTCAAAGGATTTGGAATGACTTTATAATTATTCTTCAAAGTTAGGATTTATATCAATGATTCATGATTTATCCAATACAATTAAGGCTAGTACTCTTGGCTAATTCGTGCAATTGGTGTCTCATATATATATTTCAAAATTTAACCATACTTGGTTAATTGGATGTATTGATTATGTATAAAATTTTGTATTAATCTATAGTAGAATTGAGAGATATCTAGGTTTTGGTACAAGACAATATTAGAAGTTGGTAGTTTGGAATTGGATAGGGTTTCTATAACATCTGAAGATCTATTAATTGAATCAAGGTAAAATTTGATATGGTGGTAGAAGACTTCAAGATCAAGCTACATACCAATTTTGATTTGAAGTTAATAGTTAGAAAAAGAGAAATTATTACTAGAACATTTGCATCAACTTTTAAGTTGGTAGCCAAGTAACATTAGTGCGATTTTTGGCCTTTTTCTCACAATTTATAAGTTGGATTGGATTGAATTTTTTTTTGAGCATATAAAAGACTTATAATGGCACTTATGTGTAAAACATTTTACCAAGTAGATGGTCAAATTAGGAATTCTAGCTTGCTAAAATTCACCAACTAGGATTAGTGCTTGCAAGGAGAGATAAAAATTATCTAATTATGAAAGTAATAAAGCAATTAGAATTTTTGTATGATTGAAGTTACTAAAAAAAGTATTTTTGAGAACTTTATATTAGCTTTAATTACTTTTAAATTAAAATTTGAATTATTTTGTATTTAGATGGTTGAAACCTATTAGGCTTCTTGGATATTTATAAAATACAACTTTACCTTCCACAGCCAAGTGTCTAGTGCATTCTCAAGAAAGAATTCATATAATACAACATTGTAACATCACCTCCCATTTTAACTCTTAGTTCCACAAGGAGTATCAATTTCATATTTGTAATAGAATGACCAATGCTTGAACATTATCTTCAAGGTTTTCTTATTTAAGTTGACTATAGTTTGGACATTTCTTCTCTCAATGTGTTATCAAATCTTTTGTCACCTTCACCTCTATTTCTTAATTTTTTTAAAATTTTCTTGAACATATTATAAATTTTCTAAAAAAAAAAAAAAAATAATTAATTTAATTATAGATTTTAGTCTAATTATTTTTTAAATTATACAAATGATAAGATGTTGATTGAGTCTTTATTATTTAATTATAGTCTGAGTGGTTTTTTATTTTAGCCAAGATAACAATAATTTTATGAACTAAAATCTTAAAATTTATACTAAAAAAATAAAAATATCAAATTTGATCACTTAAAAAGTAAGAATCTTACTTTAAATATATTTTTTTAAACTATGATTCTACTATTGAAACTATTTTTTGTCAATTTAGGTTCTTCCTTATTTTTACTACTAAATATTCTCTTTGAATCTGATAGACTACTAACCAAGATTTTGTTGTAAATTTTATATTATATATATATATATATATATATATATATTTATTTATTTATTTATTTATTATTTTTATTAGTTTTTTTTGTAGAATGCTATAATATGTTCTAAAGATTTTCTATCAAAAACTTAATATTGCACTTATAATTATTTAATATATGATATTAGTTCAATAACAATTCCAAGTTGTTATAAGTGGCTTGCAAAATGTCTTCTAATAGAAGACATCTAGTTACTTCTATGTTATTATCTTTTTCTTTTTTTTTTTATTTTTTATATAAGAACTTTAGAAGAGTTTTTTTGTAAGAAATCATTTAAATGGCATCCTTCATGAAGTCTTTTACTAGCTTGTAATATTATAATAATATATTATTTTTATATTATTTAATTCCCATAAGTAAGAATAGCAACCAAATTGTAATTCTTTGGTTTCTTAATAAGAATAGGTTTAATATTGTATATTCTAATCTAATTTAAAAATTAATTATCTTAAGTTAATTTAAGTGTCCAAATGTCATATAATTATAATCTAATCTATAAAAATCTATAAAAGAAAATAATTAAGTATTTTTATTAATAAAAATTATTAATAAAATTTTGATCTTTAAAATATAAATTTCAACTAGAAGGATTAGTATAAGGTAACTACTATCTTTCAAATTAAGATTTTAATATGTGAACCAAAATAGTTGTTATCATTGTCTTATTTTTTTGATTTTTTTATTAATATAATTACATAATTTATCCATTTTAATTATTCTTCATCAATAGTACATATAAGAGCTTGAATTTTATTTTTTATTTCTTCTATTGATTTAATGTATTTACAAATAAATGCCTTTACATTATTAATCAACTAGTATGATATAACATGACAAAGTAAATAATTAAAGTGGTATTAAGGCCACTTATTTTGTTTTTTAGATTACTTTGTTTAAAAAAAACTATCATTGCTTGTAATATCTTTTAAGAATAAGTTTCTACATTGTATTTCTAATTGATATTAAACAATGTCAATTCTAATAGCTAGTATGGTATCAGTGCTTAATTTTATATTTATATATGTTTAGATATTTAAATATTTTATTCCTCTTACCTTATACATACTTAGGATAAGCTCCTCATTTCTTTTTAAATTAGCTTTATTTACAATATTCTTATAGCATTGATTATTTCTTGATTCTTTTGAATTCTTGATTTATTTTCTTTCTTTCTTTACATCCTACTTTGCAATTTTTTCTTTAATTGCTGTAATTTATTTTATCGATAGAAAGCTCTTTTTATTTTCATGTAATATGTCATAAACTTTGTTAGTATAATTATTTTTTGAAGTAGTCATGTCCTTCTTGCTATATGTTAAGAATCTTATATTTTTTTAGACATAATAGAATTCTATTTGTACACTGTTTCTTCACATTTTTTTATTTATTCTTTGTTCTTTCTTTTTACTGTTATATATTATTTTTATTTTTGACTATTAAAGTTAAATTTTTATTATGTTTTTAAGGTTTCTTTATTTCTTAATTTTGTCTATGCTATTGATTTTTAAAAAACATTGTTCTAAAATCTGTTTAATTCATAAGTTGATTGGAAATCTAAAATTTTATATATATATATATATATATATATATATATATTTAATAAGTCTTAAATTTATTTCTTTAAAAAATTATTAAAGCTATAGAATCTTTAATGTGGTATTTTGTGGCCAAAACAAATCTACACCAAATTGAAAAGAAGTTGTAATCTATCAAAATTAATTTTAAACAATTTGATCACCACTAATTTTAGTTTTAAATCTTCTCAAAAAATAAACACAATATAATATCTTTATTCTTGATTTCTTATTTTTAAATTAGCACCAATTACTTTCTTAACTTCAGCTATCCAAAATACTTTATTACTTTTTATGTATTTCATTGGATAGCTTCTTCAGAAGAAGGTTTTAAAAAAAGATATTCTACTAACGTTCTTGCTTAATAACAGGGTCATTTAATAGTCTTTTCAAAATTGTTTTAAAAGGGGATTTATTCCAACAAACTAAATCATAATACATTGTTTTTGCAAAACCTTTGGTTTTATTTTTACTACTTTTGCATCAACCACAATTTTTGTTGGATTTGTTTTGAAAAGAAATTCAACAAAACTAAATCTATAGCTACTGGGGTGACTCTTCTCAAGAATACTTGTAGTTGGATGTCATTATCCTTCTTGACTTAGTGCTCATATTGCCTCTAATATGTTGCATTCTTCCTCAATCCAAATCTCTTAAAGTCATTTTTATACTAGTTTATATCCAAGTTGAGCTACTCTTCTTTTATAGCAGCACCTTTTCTAACACACATTCCATACAATTTTATTCTAATAAATTTTAAATTTTATTTTTATTTTGATTTATATTTTCTCCTTCCTTCAACATTTCACCCATTAACTACTGTACATGCCATTCCATGATCTAATTTTTTATCTAATAAGTATGTCCCTTCCAGAATTCAGGAGTTTGTGCCCGTAATAGCTTTAGAGTTACTACAAATATCCAAGTAGCAAGGCACTATCAAAAAAAAACTACAACTGATTTAATGAGCCATATGCAGTTTTACAATACAAAAGAGTTAATACTTACACACACATGGTTTAATTATGCTTTGAGACAAGCGTATGATTACTAACTTCCTTCTGCAAGAACCCTCATAAACGGCTGATGGCTTTTCATGATGCTCTCCGTTGGACCCCCCGAGTTCCCTTTTTGGCAAAGTCTTGAGCGCAGCCACACCCCAAAAACCAAAACACACTATCATTCACGTTCCAAAAGGGACCCTTCTCTCCCTCTTGCTCTAAACTCTCACATCAACTTTCCCCCCTTGTTGCCACTGAGTTCTTGTTTGAATTGTTAATCTTTAATGCTTTTAATTAATAACCAAATTTGATATTGTTTAACTTCATAGTTCATTTGTGAATAGGAGCCTGAATTCAAAAGGTATTGTTAATCTTTAATATATATATATATATATATATACATAGTAGAAATTATTCTTTGGCTTAAAATTAATTTGAATTTGAATTTACTATAATATAGCTAAAAATGACTCTTTTACAATATTTATTTTCTTTTTTGTTAAATATTGGTGATTAGTAGTTCAAAAAATGTGCTTTTCTTTTTTCTTTTTTTGGTTTCTTAAATTTTAAGTAAGTTGGATTATTTTATTAATAATAATAATAATAAGAACAATAAATGTAACAAAGACCCATTAATGCTTTATTATATATATGTATATATATGTATATATATATATATATATATATATGTAGAGAGAGAGAGAGAGAGAGAGAGAGAGAGATTATGTTTCTTTTCTAAATAAAAATGGTAATTTAGAATGTTTTCTGAATAATGAGTTTTACTAAAAGGTTGATTTTCAACATATCATTGATTAAAATCACACTAATGCTGTATAACATTGCAAATTTCAAGTACTGTACTTAGTATTTTGTTTTATTGTTTATTCAAGTATGATTATAAAGGATTGTCTAAAGTTCAATAGTAACATTGAAACGAAACAGAATTGTTTGACAAAAGGAGCAAATTTTCTCTCTAGTTTTTTACAAACATAGTTATACGAAGAAGCTATGAATCATTTACAAAGACTTCTAAAATGTATGATAATAGCCAAGTTTATTGAACATCATGCCCTTAAAAAATTTATTTTGAAGTAAATTTATACATACATATACATATCAAAACTAAAATCAGTATAAAGTTGAACTAAAATTTTCATTGTAAAACAGCACAAAATTTGCGAATTTTTTTCATAAAATATAAATTATCTTATTTTTCAATTTATTCATTCTGCCTTTCCAGCTTAGCCTTTGCTTTGCTTCTATAAATGCTTTGCACCCTATTTAGGCCAGAGAAGAAAAGGTACCCAGGTAGTGAATTAGATAAACAAAAAAAATCCAAATAACTCCTTGCACCAAAACGTTCTAATAAACCCTAAACATTGTCTAATTGGTCAAAAATATTCCTTTAGTGTTTTTTTTTTTAAATCCTCGAATCCTTAACCCTACACCTCTCTTATCAATTTATTTTAGAGACTCCCAACATTTGGTAGTCCATATGTAAGATGCTTACAAATTTTGAGGTATGTATCCAACATTGTTGTGTGTAGACACACATGGATGATAGATATGTGAAATAAAAAGTTTAGAGTGTGTGTTGGGAACGTATTCTGCAAAGTAGGTACATTTTTTATCAAACATGAGATAATATTGGACAAAGTCTTTGGGAAATATGTCAGTGAGTGGGTAGTACATATACTTTTTTTATTTAATGATATACATTTCTTTCAGACATGAGCATATATGCTCTTCTGATTGATATTGTTATTCTTTGCAACATGACGCAAATTTGTGCTGCAGTTTTCCATTACTGTTTAGGATTGAAGTTAGAGAAAAATGCAAATCTGTTATGGTCTTTGTGTTCAGATATTATGGACCTGTGTTTGCGAATTTATGGCTGTAAAATATCCGTATAACGTATCAATAGGGTACAAAATGGCATACTATAGTAAATACATTGAAATTTGCTTTTACTTTTCATAAATAAGCAGTGATGCTATTATTACCTACTTATTGTCAAGCATGAACGTAATAATATTTATCTGTGCATGAGAATTGATGTGTTTGTGAGGTAAGTTTCAAACAAAGATGAGGTTTCGGATTTGAGCGTTTATTACAGTTGCAAAGGAAAAGTCAGGTAATTTCTGTCGCAACACTATACAATCCGTTGTTGAAGAGAATATCATCAAGTGTACTACACATGTGTGCAACAAAGTCATACGAACAGTATGATCGGACAAGGGCTTACCAGTGTGCACAATATAATACAACATGCTGAAGAGGAACCACGCAGACAGGCGTCGGTACTTGGTGTATTCCTCCACCAGGAAACAAGCTGTTTCTTCAACTAAAACTAGGGAGGATTCGGATGTATAGCGGACTACTTCTCTAACTGGGTACAGAGGTAGTATAAATTGAATCTGTATCACATACTATGTACAGTATTTACATAGGAAGAAAAGAAAGGAGAGATAAGGAAACAATCGGCGGTTTCGTTGTTGCAGTCGCGTGATGGTGAGTGCCAACAACAACACCGGCGTGGTCCTTCAATTGAAGGAGTTGCTAGCATAGACTACGGATGGCATGTGCATATGTAACTAAGGGCCTCTAGTGGGTACGACGCAAAACTCTCCTTCCAATCCCTACAGAGGAGCTCACCAATGTGACAAGATCTCCCCATGTCCCTCCTAGCGCTACCAAGGGCAGGAATTCGACGAGAGTGCATCGAAGGAGAGGAGAGCTGCATCAGGTTCGTCACCCGATCAGCATGTCTTGAACTCGTTCGATGATGAGGTTGCGGTTCCTGGTGTAGGTTAGGTTGAAATCTTCTCTGTCCGACAGCAGAAAGCGGTAGACCTCCCAACGTTGGTTGTTCACCTCGTGACGTCCAATGTCAGCCTGCAACAGGAGGAACAAGGATGAGCAGATTTCAGCATTCAGCACTGGCTTCAAGTCGAGTGGTGGATGGGATAAGAAGACGTTGAGGGTTGTGACATCAGGTCGAGTGCGACTAATGAAGGTGGGGGAATATTAACCTGAAAAATGCCGACATCTAGCATCTTCAGAGCGAGAGTGACATCGTAGATGACGCGAGGGCGGCCCCTTCCGCAATTCTCGATGGGGGTTGACACGAACAACTCGGTGTCGACTCCTCGAGTGATGATCTTGATGCGCAGAGGGTTATCGACTGCCTCTCTTACGGAAGAGAGGATCTCTTCTTTCTTGGTTGGGTCGGTGATCTTTTGGCCCTTGGAGTTCAAGAAAAAGACGCTGATCTCACTATTGCCATTATCCAGTGATGCGATTCGCATGTGTGCCACCTGCAGTTCCAGGTCTTTCACGCATCGAAGAGTGTCATACAACAAACCCTTCCGCCTCTTACATGTCACTTGGAGTAGAGTGTGCAGAGGGCTATTGATAGTATCGTGCTTCACATCAATGGTGGCCGAGCAGACATTCTGAACTCCCACAGTATCACCCCTGCTGTTCTCAAACGAAGGAGCATCATCGTAAAACAAATCCTTGGTGAGCCAGGCCGGCGGGGGAAGAATGTCTAACCCCCTAAGCTCCTGACTCGCCTGCCTGATATCACAATGCAAACAGTTCGTTCCCAGCAATTCCTTCACTTGTTGGATCACCTCATCCCCTCGTTTCTTCCAAGGCAGCTTGTTTCTGCAACCACAGTCATATACAAACGCTGTCACCACGAGTACAATCCATTAGCGCCACATCATCTGACTGTAAGTCACATCCTGAGACAGCTCGATCACCTGCGGGTTTCGAAAGATGGGGAGAAGATGGTGGGGGGTTCCACATACCTACTGTCACTTATGAAGAAAAAATTGATGGATTTCTCCTCTGGGGTTGTCGACACCTTCACTTTGTGAATTGTGAACTCAAGTTCCCAAAGCTTTTGTGCTACGTCTGCAATAATGAACCCCCACGAAGATGAGTATCCTCTCAACAACTTAGGAGGACTATCTGTGCGCCTGGTTCGCAGTGATTGAAGTGAAGGCATATGTCGTCAATCGAAACAAGGATCAAAAGGTAGAGACGCAGGGAGAATTTCTGATCACCATTGAGTAGGCCAGTGCGATCGATTGAGCAAACTTGAAGCAGCAGCACTCTCTGTGATAAAGACACTTGAGTGCAATTGGGTAGGAGCGTTGGGAGCGCGGAAGGGCAAGCGTCCTCCAATCGCTGCTTCAGCAATGTCCAGCGTGTGGGCAGTATTCTCTTCCTTGGGATTACCCAGAGCGCCACGAAGCACCACCGACCGTCGGTAGCTAGATCTGCGATAGCATGTGCGACTTCAAATTACGATATGACAAATCGAGAAGGCGTGTGCGATGCTTAGGAAGGCAGAGAAAATTGCAAACTTATGAGCATCCTCTAGATTCTAGTTACCTCCTCTTGTGATGCTCAAGCCGAACTCGAATACAGTACGGGCGATATCACATCCAAGTCCAACTTTGTCAGGGCAGTTGATGGTTATCTCCGTGAGATCGTCTTCAGGTTGTTCTCCCGCACTGACAACCACAAACTCGTCACCGTAGGCCCTCATTGCTCTCATCCCAAATATTGTAGAGAGCTTTGCGTCGAGCAAATGATACTGGCAGCGCTAGAAGGAGGTTTCAATCTTCTCACTCTCTCGAGCCAAGATGTTTTCACAGCACATACTCATCTGCACAACATAACCCAGTTCCCAAAATCAAAGTCAGAGAGATCTTAGTTCTTATGATAGCCAGAATTTTTTTTATTTCAAAAGGAAAAGTTGCGACGGAGTAGAACGCACTCATGCAGAGTGAGATGAAAATCAAAAACTTTACCCCGAATCCCTCTAAAATCCTCACAGAGTGTACCTGCCCGATGTTACAAGGGCATGATCCTTTCCTAGCGTCTCTATCTCAGTTTCGATTGACGAATGAAATGGTTACAGTGTTAGCAGCATCAAATGGCAGGCACGAATGCCAAGTGAGGTTTGAAGCGCTTGCCTACTTTGACGTGCGATGTAACAAATGCATTGATTACTGAACACTACGCGCACAATCGTAACCTCAATGTTAAGCTCAAGCATCACGGTTGGGTGAGACATTTCAGGTGAGCACTGAAGCATTAGAAAGTTAGAAGTCCCGCGATCATGCTCGAAAGATTTAGCAAATTAGTTCTTACGAGCATTGACGTCCAAAGCTAAACTACAATAGTTCACCTCGCAACCTACTTCTTAAGTGTGCTGCGTCTAACTAAACGGACGAAAAGTCTCGCAGATCAAGATACGGATACTTCAAGTCTGGACCGCTTCTGTATCGGGTGAATTAACCAAATCATTACTCCCCTAGTCGGAATACAAAAAAAGAGCAGGGGGGAGAGTGATAACAATAATTATGATAAAAAGGCCTCAAATGTACAGAGGTTTAACTCCGCTTGGCAACTTCCAAACGGAACAGCACGAAACCGGTAGCGATTCCAGCAAGAATAAAACCTATCGCAATAGAAACAATGCTCTTGGGTCTCTCAGCCCATGTCGAAAGTAACATCAAAGGCTCCACCATGGTCGCTGGTAGATGAAATGCCCCGACGTGAAGAGGCTCAACTGAAAGCAGGACAAGTATCCAACTCATTTGGACTTTCGGCGACAGTTCTATGAAGCGAACGCACCTCACGGTAAAGAAATGTGCTGCCATCGCAGTGCAGCTCCCGAGCTCTTGATCTCCATGACCTGAACAGAATAGAACAGAACAGTGCATACCCTCCGCAACCTGCACCCGCACCAGGCGGCTGTGAACTCCAAACCCTTGCTCTCGTTCTTCTCCAGCGCCCAAATCCTCTCCGAATCCATATCCTCTCAGAAGCTAATGGACCACAATTGAAACATGAAGCTCCCCTATTCAAACAGCACTGCTAAATACAATACCACTCTCCTACGAGTCACAAGATCGTCATCCACTCACCAGTACGCGTCTCCACACGAACCTCCGGATATCAACTGGCGAATTCTCACTGACCGCAAATGTCAGGAGCAAAATACACGCTTGATTCCCGACGTTACTCAGTTGAACACAGATTCTGCGAGATTTCTCTTCTCCCCGTCTGTCCCTCTCTCTCTAGTTTCTCGTGACACAAAATCTGCCGAAGTCAACAGCTTGGGAAGCCACGAAATCTCGGATCACCTCCAACACGTGTTGCACCCGTTCCTGCCAACTGGGACGAATTCAGCCCAGTTTGAGTGAGTCGACGACAGCAGGGATTTCCAAAGCTGATGAAGACTGAGATGACGGAAGAATCTTGTTCGTGGGATATCACGAAATGCGCATGCACCCTCCGACTAGCGACTGGTAGACACTCCTCCCCCTCTTCCTTGAGCAGCAGAGAAAGGCAAGCTCCGACAACCCCAACTAATGTCCCACACTTTCCGCTGCGTGCCAGCCCTGGTCACTACACAGCAGAAATCCATCCACAAAACAAAGTTACCCTGGACTATTCCCTCAAATCACTCCACCTTCGACACCTCTAAGAATAGGCCCTCCTCTGTACCGTATGTCGACGACACCCCTGTGTACTTCGACATGATATCATGTGTCCATGAACTACGCTACTAGATCAATCACTCCCATTCTCTTCTATCTCTCTCACTATCACTCTCATCTGTGGGCAAATCGTCATCAGTCGCGAAGAAAAGGACTTATTTGGACTGGATATCGACGACTGTACATCCATAGGCCAGACTCGCGGAATGTACCCCTGACGAGCTGACACTGAGCGGACGATCGAGGTCACTGCCACACACACCACGCCTTCACTACTGCTTCAGATCCGTCCAGCCCCTGTCATGTTCCTACCCTCCCAACGCATGATTCAAGTAGCGTCACGCTCCGCTGCCTGCAGCCGCAACCTGATCGACCCATCGATCATTGATCACAGACAGGAGCGACAGAGAAACATCCATCCTCACGCGCACGAACACACACACACACCCTCACCCAACCACGACCACACACGGACTCATCCCCGCCCACCGGGCCTCCCGTCTCGCATGATCCATTCCTTTCCATTCCTGTGAGCATTTTCCTCTTTGTTTATTCCTTTTTCTGGTTTCCCATCGTCCAACGCCAGAACTTGTTAAGGTTAGCTATCCTTTTTTCCAGTGGCGGCCGACATGAGCAAAAGCTTCTCCTGACTCCCACTTTGCCCCGTCCCGTGCTATTCTTAGTCGCCCAGTCCACCATGGATCGTTTTGACGTGTTCTTCCCTTTCAGAGCACCATTCTTTTCGCATTTAATAATCGCGTTGCGGCATCTTTTTCCGCTCTCAAGTCCCTTATTGCGCATGCACCCCAGCTGCCGCTCTGCCCCGGAACTAGCCACCACCCATGGCCTCGTATCCCATTTCGTAATTACCATCCTTGCATCGTATCTCATCGTGCTGATGAACGTATGCGATGGAATATCTCGCGCCTGTCTCCTGTTGTCGCTCCGGCGCTTTCTAAGGAAGGATCCGTGTCTGCTTGCATGCTTCCGATGGCTGGCCTTAGATTTCGATACTGTTTGTGGTTGCGAGTAGTGATTTGATTGGATTTCAGGCTATACCCCTCTCTCCCATTTATATTAAAATATGTGACTGTATACACACTTCAAAATTGTGGGTAGTAAATGTATTTTAATGTGAAATGAGACATGATTGAGACATGAAAGTTTCAAAAGTGTTTCGTATCATATATAAATGTCCATATTTTTAGGGTGCAGGAAATTTTGAATCGTACGAAAATACGTTTGGACACTGTTTTCTTTTTATATGGAGTGTTCAACAAGCTAATAAACGACTAGATTGTTAATGTACATATGTGAATATATATATATATATATATATACACACAAGTTTGACACCACTAACATGATCCCTTCAAATGATCAATTGAAAAATCTCAACACGAATCTTCTGCTTGGTACATATCCAATAAAAGTGTCATTACAAATTTCCATCACAACTCATTCAGCTATCTAATACTGTCAATAATGCTCTAAAAGCCAAAGTTGATTCCTTGAGTTGACATTGATCACAAAGGAGTGGTGTAGAGTACTCGTATACTAACACATATACAATACGTGAAAGAAGCCAAGGCCATCACAATGCTTCGTGACACCAAAAGATCTGCCGGTGATCTGTATGTACAGAAGGGGCGTGTAAGAATAGACGCTGTACAGTACGAGGGACCAGAACTTTCGCACTGCAGATGGTGGTATCATCTGGGGGTGGAATAGAATATACCTTCTCAGCTTTGGGGCCTGCGCTCAAGGCAGCTGAAGTGATTTAGTCCCTCCACTTTGCACCTTGCAATCGCTCCAGTTCTCTCTATAAATGGCGATGCTCCTTCTCGGAAACCCTTTTTTCTGGCCTTCGCTTTGTCGCTACGTCACCGTGACGCCAATTTTTCATACCCGGTTATGAATTCATTCTCGGTGTCTGCTGATGGATGTGTCCCGTTGATGATAAATGATCGGTTGAGAAAACCGACCATTGATAACAAACAACGAATGTCAGTTTACTTTCGTTCATTCTATGAAAATAAAACAAAATTGTGTTTTAGATCCTGGGGATGTAGGCCAGTCCCGGTTCTGTGAAACATTGCATGTGAATTTCTCGGCGAACTTTCACATTCTGTGTTTTTTAGTGGGCTTACGAAAACATGTGCAGTAAATGTATCCTTTCAAATGTAGTTATTTTATTAATGAATTGTGATGGATGGGAATAGGATGAACGCAATTGCGGCAGGGAGCCTGAGATGATTCAGCGTTCGTCATTGGCAGTGTACTGGAAAGCGGGCATGGTGAACTGTCCTCGGTTCCGCAAGGTGCAATCGTCTGGCGGAGTCTGCATTAGTGATGGAAACGTGAGGCGCAGAGCGCCTCTTGTCGCGAAAAGCACACCCCCGCAGGGCACGCCCAAGGCACCCGGGAGAAACAGTCGGCGAATTTGTGGACGATCCATGGACAGCAGCGCGCGATCATCGGTCCAACCCCTCTCGAGTCAGACTGTTAGTCAGGGCAGGGCAGGGCAAGTTGCATTGCTTGTGGTGACAGAGCTACAAATATCAGGATAAAAGGGTGGAGAGGTGCTTGCCCAAAAATGGGGTCCCATCTGAGGTAGCTCACCCTTCGGCATTACCAACGACAAGAGAAAAGGGGAAGTGAGCACCGTGGAGAAGGAGGACAGTGTGCGAGAGCGAGGCAGGCCTTTTGAAAAGTTGCCAGATCTCCAGGCTACATGCGCGGCTGTCGATGAATTGCCGAAATGGCACCCAAGTTGCTTGGGAACTTGGCACTGAGACATTGCAGTGCAGGGCCCAATTGGGGGAGGCGGGGGGATGGCGGGCAGTGAGGAGGAAACCCTAATTTGAGGAACCAGCGCGGCCATTGAAGGAGAACCCTAATTCTAACTAGCCCACGCGGCTACTCCGCTAGTGAAGCCCGGTTCTCGTTGGACACCGCCCTCAAAGGTGACGCCTTTAGGGCTTCCGGGATGTTTCCTTTGCTCACAAAGTCATAACAGTTCCAACAAATAAACAAACCAACTCAGATATTTAATTAATGAAAAAAGGTGGATGCGGGAGATGGGAGAACGCTGTCATTCTTTGAAAAATGCTTCTTCTGTGCATTTGTGCAGGAAAAACGAGAGGGGTGCTGTGCTCGAAGGTAAGTAGGATCGACATTTAGCAAATCTAAAGAAACCATAACATTAAAATTCACACGGTGACAAATTAATTTATGGGTGCATGCGTGTGTGTGTATGTGAATAAATGTAAGAGTGGGAAGTTATTTAATCTATTTGTTTTACGCGTCTTCTCTTTCAAGTCATTCTTTTCACAGTATCTATGTATGTCGATATATATATATATATATATATCTGTACACTGTCATATATCTTTTATATTACAATGTGCCATTACAAATACTATTTAGTTAGAAGATTCACATTTTATTTTAGCATAAAAAAACAAGAACCATAGCTTGAACTATCCTTTCACATTATATATATATATATATATATATATATTTAATTTGAGATAAAATTATTGTCAATGAAGTATTATATATTTTATCATTTATTATATTTATTCCACACAATAAAATATAAAAGTTATTTTTTTCTAAATAAACACAACGAAGTGTTTATATATATATATATATATATATATATATACTTAATGTGTATGTATTTTATTTTCTAATTTCATATTATAGCCTGTAAATGAAAACAAGCATAATTAGAATGTTGTTATTTCAGTTACAGTGTGTAAAGTTATCCAAATTATTTGGGTTAATAATAAATATACTAAAAAGTAAACCCAAACACATTTTTAAAATAACATTTGATATGAAGTGTTTAAAATAAAATGCCGGTTAAAATGTTGTGGACAATAGTTGTTATAATACTCTCATTTATGAAGGAACAAAAGAAAAAAGAAAAAAGAAAGAAAAACACATTCTAAATCTTTACAATGAAAAAATACTAAAAGATTGTTTTGTGTATTATTAACAACACCATTTTCAGAAATTGTAGAACCTTACTATTTTATGTATATGTAAGATTGTTTTTTTTTTTAATAATGTCATTGCTTACAAGTTTATTGTTTTTTTAGAAAGATAATCTTTGCTGGAGATATTTCTTTAAAAACGAAATAAAAGGAATAAATGAAAATCCAAATTTTAAAATTTTATAAAATAAAATAGAAAAAATTCACATTTTGGTCAATAATCATGTTTTTCTTGAAATTCTGTAAATATAAATATCATTAATCCTATCTTTTTGGGAATTTATAATTTCTTCAACCATATATATACAATTGAAATTAGATCTTTCTAAACTACAAATGATGATTTAATTGAAGATTAGGTGATTTAATTTATAATTACTAGATTAATTAAAATTTGAGTGAAGTCTCAAAAAATGCATATCATAAAGAATAGAATGGAATACAAACTGGTTGATTGAACTTTGAAGAGGTGTTATTTGAAGAAAATTGACTACATTAGTAGTGTAATCTCTTTGTTATCTATTATTATTTAATAATTTAATCTTTATTGATGTGCCAAGCTTGCACATTAGATGTAGGTTTGTATTTATTTATTTGCTTAAGTCCAGCTCAAGAACAATATCTTCATAGCATAGACTATAAAGTTGTAGAATAATCTGTATAAAGTTCTCAGACACATTTCATGTGTGATCAAAAATCAAAAATATATTTTTTCCTAAGCAAAAAGCCTCCATGATGGTCATGGGATTTGAACCTGTGTTTTTATACCAAAGCCTGTATGTAATGCATTAAACAGCTAAATTAACCTATAATAAAGAAACATCTACATCTTACAACTATTGTACTCATCATCTTATTTCCATAAATATGGAGATGAATAGATTATGCACTTTGCATTGTAATAAACGATCATACATACTTATGCTCATTTTCACTTTTAACAAAGAGCTAAAATTTCTAGCTTTGTTAGTGAAAATTATGCAAGATATTTTGAAAGTCAAAATGATAAAATATTTAAATTCATAAATACTATAAAAATCAATAAAAATATTATTTTAAAAATATAAATAATTCTAATAGAATTGATATACTCATAATTTACTTTAAATCATGTATCTATTAGTGAAAAGTAAAATTACTTCTATACCAAAAAAAAAACGAAAGGACATCTTTTCAGGTTCAAGTTTTTAAAAAATAAAAAAATAAAAGTTAAAAAAATGTCTATTATTTTAGATTAGTTTTAAATTTTAAATTTATTCTATAGTTTGTTGAAAAAAATTAAATTTTCTTAAAATAATAAAAAAAAACATAAAGAAATTAAAATTTAATGTCAAAAATAAACCATAAATTATTGTAAGTAGTAATTTAGTCTATTTAAAAAAAAATAATAAGATTTTTTAAAAATTAAAAATATATTTTTTTAGCATAATATATATATATATATATATATTTATTAAAAAATATTTATTAAAATTATATTTTTTATAGTTTTAATTTGTTTTATTAACAAATATTGATATATTAATCAAATTAATAAATAAAATCTAAAATCTATGAGTTTTCTAAATTTTATGATAAATTTAAGCCTTTATTCAATCCATTTTAAAAAATCAAAAGCATTATTTAAAAACTTATAAAAAAGAAAGATTTTATTTTTCAAAGCATGTATTAGAGTATCAAGGACATGAGTCTCAAAGAAAGGAAACTCAATACATTCTTATGTCACTTGAAAAGATTAGAAAGTCATTAAAAGATGATAATATATTGAACTAAAATGGCTATTGCTAAAGATAAGAAAATTAGAAAATCTTGAAATAAGACTAAAGACTAAAAATGGATTGATAAGAGTGAAGAAAGCTTTATTCTTACTTCTATATGTACTATCTAACTAGGAGCTACATGGTGATGTTCTAAATGACCTCCAACATATGTTAACTTTGCTAAATACATGTCTTAACTTACAAGGCAAATTTTCTATAGATACATCATATAATTAGCTTGTTCTACAAGCTATTAACTTGTCTAATACGTGATTAACTTGTTGACCAAGTTTTCAACCTATAAACATGTATAAAGTCAAAGTAGCATCTATAAAGCATTTAAGAAGCCTTTTTAGATGAATTTATAAAATTTATCTATATTTATTTATTTCAACTTAATTACATTGATTACTTAATTACATTGAGCTCTTCTTGATTCTATAGGTGGTGGTGCATGGCCGTTCTTAGTTGGTGGAGTGATTTGTTTAGTTAATTCCATTAACGAATGAGACCTTAGTTTGCTAACTAGTTATACGAAGGATTTTTTCCTTTGTGGCCAACTTCTTAGAGGGACTATCATCATCTAGCCAATGGAAGTTTGAGACAATAATAGGTCTGTGATGCCTTTAGATGTTTTGGGCCACACGCGCACTACACTGATGAATTCAACGAGTTTATAACCTGGACCGATAGATCTGGATAATCTTTTGAAATTTCATCGTGATAGGAATAGATCATTATAATTATTGATCTTCAATGAAGAATTCCTAATAAGCATGAGTCATCAGCTCACGTTGACTACATCCTTGCCTTTTGTACACACCTCTCGTCGCTCCTACCGATTGAATGGTCCAGTGAAGTTTTTGGATTGCAGCGATGCTGGCGGTTTGCCGCCAGTGATGTTGGGAGAAGTTCATTAAACATTATCATTTAGAGGAAGGAGAAGTCGTAACAAGGTTTCCGTAAGTGAACCTACGGAAGGATCATTGCATACACAAAAAAAATTACAAACAACCCCGTTTTTGAGAACATACCTTATTTGTATAAACCACTTTGTTGTTGAGTGGTCGGACTTGTTTTGTATGTCTTTTGTTGCAGGAATGCAACAGAGAGAGCATAGGGCAACCCCGAATACAAAACACATATTGTAAAATGATTTATATATTTTTATTTGAGTGAATTTGTATTGAGATCCTATGAAAAGCTTCCACCTCTTCTTGAGGAGAAGGTTTCATGAGTTGAGATTTTATGAATAATAAAATATAACTCTTAGCAACAGATATTTTGGCTCTTGCAATGATGAAAAACGTAGCGAAATGTGATATGTAGTGTGAATTGTAGAATTCTATGAATCATTGAGTTTTTCAATGCAAGTTACGCCCGAGGCTCGTTTGAGGGCATTCCTGCCAAAGCATCATCGCGACACCCACCAATTCTCTTTATATCTTTTAGGGAGAGTTGAGTGAAACTGGCCATTTAAATTTGTTTTTTTTTTTTTTTTTTTTTTTTTTTTTTTTTTTTTTTTTTTTTAATAAAAGATTGAGTTGGCTGAAATAGAGAGAGAAAATCCGATCGGCATGGTGACATAGTCCACAATCAAGTGATCTAAGCTTGGCCTTAGAATTATTTTGAGTGTGTGATTTGTATCCCCTAGGTTTGGATCCCAAAGCAGGTCCCTTCCCTTCCCTTCTTTTGTTTGAAAAAACTTGAGGAGGAAGAAGAAGAAGAATGTCCTGCAATAAACCTTTGATCTAGAAAGAAAACCCGCTGAGTGTAAGCATATCTATCACCTCCCTAAAGTGTGCAAAGAAGAGGTGACTTACGTGGAAATTCCACCATGAGAGATGGAAGTAAGAAGCGAGTATCAAAAAGGAGAAGTCTCCCAAGTAATGCAAGGACAACACTTGGCGACGATGACTTCTTAGGGAGGTCAGGGAGGACTAAGCCTCAAGGAACTCCCTCGGTCCCATCATGTTGCGATAGTGGCATGAGATAGTTTGTTGGCATGGACTATGAAGGGAGATGCCAGCCTGAGGCAAAAGCCACAGGATTGCATGGCGTTGAGAATGTAACGGGCATAGTCACTTCTCATCGAAAAGAGAGGAACCAGTTCCGGGTGACTAAACCTTGGCGCCTCAAGATTCTCGCCACGAGTTGGGACTAGAGTCGCAGTTTAGGTCGGACAAAGTAAGAGTTGGTCGGTAACTAATTAGAGGGCTGGTTGGATGCAAGTAGCGAGTGCTACTGAATCTTGGTAAAGAATTGAAGAATTACATTAGTATTAGAGTGGGACTAGTTGGCATAAGGCACAGCTAGACCAAGATCGAGTTGTAGTGATAAGACCTAAGCACAGACTTTAGCTATGGCTCGAGGAAAGAGAGTTGTTGCAGGATCAAGTCAGCAACAAGTCGAAATCCAAGGGGTTGGATCTAAGAGGCGCCGCCTGTTCCTGAGCCTCAGAAGATAAGTCACTCTTGTTTCGAAGGGAGTGTAGACTCCATATAGTTGAAAGAAAGTAACACAAGAAACTCGAGAAGGGAAGACTACTTTAAGGAAGATAAAGATGAGTCCTCAAGAGGAAACCATGTCAACACAATCCAAACCTCAAAAGAGGATGAATCTAAAGTTACTGTGTCATTTTCAGATCTCATGAAGCTTGTAAGGGAGGAAGTAGCAAAAAAACGGGAACTTTGGATGGGATCAAAGGGACTTGAGAAGGGAACCTTATCAAAAATCGCAACTCCAAAGAAGTGGAATGATGTGGAGGTAAGGCGGCCTATGAGGAAATTCCTTGAGGAAGTTGAAGTTTGGTTTGATGCAACCGATATTAAGGGCACTAAGAGAGTGAAAACTCTACTTACTCTACTGGAAAGTACTACATTAGAGTGGTATTTGTCAGAAAAGAACAAGACATTGGATGGTATAGAAAAGTCATGGGAAGAAGTTAAAGAAATTTTTTTGGCAAGATTTGTGCCAAGATATCAATACTTCTTAGATGGCATTGCCATGGTCCACTTAAAATAAGGCATGGAAAAAGGATCCCTTAAAAATTACTCTCGTGAATTTCAAGCTAAGATGATGTCTTATAAAAAAATGAATGAGTATTCAAAGCTAGTGATCTTCTATGTAGGGCTAGAAGAAGCCACAAGACAAAAATATTTTGAAAGAGAAAGTGTTTCTGAAACTTTGGATGAAGCATTGGCCTTAAGTGATCAGCTAATGGTAGAAAGCTCCTCAAGTGGAGTGAGCCATAGTGCATAGAAAGAGAAAAGCTCCAACCAAAGCAAAGGCAAGCCAAACAAAAACAAAACCTTCAAAAGAAAATTTGAAATAGAAGACCACAAGGTCAAAAAAGATCAAGGTGATAGAGATAAGAAATCTCGCCATGATAATGACACTTGTTATAGATGTCAACAAAGTGGTCATTTTGCTAGAGATTGTACTAATGAGCCCAAGTCTAATTTTTCAAAGGGCAAAAAGGTATTGAATATCATAAGAGAGGTTATACATATAAACCCTGTTTTGCCTATAAGGCCTAAGGCCATGTTTGAGGAATGACATGTGCAATCATCTTTAAAACAAGGTATAAAGATTAAGGAGAGTCTTCATCTTCGAGCTAGGGCACTTGAAGGAAGATTTGAGGCAAAGTGAAATGTATTAAGTCATCAGAAAGGGTTAGTCTACTTAAAAGGTAAGTAGAAGGATACTAACATTTCATTGTTGCTTGATTCAGGAGCCACAAACTTGTTTGTAAGTTCAAGATGTGTCGCACGCTTAAGGTTCAAGATGGAGCCAAGCAAAGAAGTGGTGAAGGTGGAGTTTACACAAGGAAGCAGTCTGGCAACACAAGTAGTTGCAGGCTTAAGTTTTGAAGTAGGTGACATCCAAATAGTAGAGGATTTTATAGTGTGTGACCTCAGTGGTGTTGATTTTGTGTTAGGCAATACGTTTCTTGACTTTTATGGAGTTGAGATTAGGAGAAGACCTAAACTGGAAGTTATGATGGTTGGGATAGATGAAAAATCAACTATCCTATCTCATACAAGAGAACTTAATTTAGAAAGCTTAGGCATCAACTTGGTTAGTCATGGACAACTAAGTGGTGATACGTTCTATTTATTGCTTCAAGCATATACAATGAATAAAGAAGGTTTAATACAAAATTTAAAGTGTCTATCTCAAAATATTTTGAGTGTACTTAAAAAGTTCAAAGATGTGGTGACTAATGACTTGCCAAAAGAACTACTACCAAGAAAGGTGGTAGATCATAAGATACACTTGGTACCAAGCTCAATACCACCTAGTAAAGCCCCTTATAGACTCAACCAAAGAGAGTTGGAAGAGTTGAAGAGACAACTCACGGAGTTGTTAGCAAAGAGATACATTAGACCAAGCAAGTCACTATTTGGAGCTCCAGTTCTGTTTGTAAGCAAAAAAGATGGGAAGTTTCGAATGTGTATAGACTACAGAGCCATGAATAAGATCACTGTGAAAAATAACTATCCTTTGTCAAGGATAGACGACTTAATGGATAGATTGACAGGAGCCAAATTCTTTACAAGAATAGATCTTAAGTCAGGGTACTATCAAATAAGAGTGGCTAGTGAAGATGTTGAGAAAAAAACTTGTAGAAGAAGGTATGGATCATATGTGTTTGTAGTAATGCCTTTTGGGTTGTGCAATGCACCTGCTACATTTACCACAATGATGAATTCAATATTCCATAAAGAAACAAATAAGTATGTAATCATCAATATTGATGATATTTTGATATATTCCAAGATTGAGGAGGAACATGCGAAGCATATAGAAATTGTGCTTGGTAAGCTAAGAGACAATCAGCTTTATGCTAATGCAAAGAAAAGTGAATTTGCACTCCGAGAAATTGAGTTCCTGGGTCATGTTTGCAACAATGAAGGGATTAAAGCTGATCCTAGAAAGTTGAAGGCAATCAAAGAGTGGGAAGTGCCTCTAACTCAAAGAGGAGTGAGAGCCTTCTTAGGACTAGCAAACTATTATAGAAAGTTGATAAGGAACTTCTCTAAGATTACTGGACCCCTCTCTGATTTATTGACCAAAGACAACAAGAGATTTCAATTAAATAACAAATGCCAGGAAGCATTTGATATACTCAAAAAGGCCTTAAGTACTTCTGGAGTACTTTAGTATCCAAAATTCGATAAGAAATTTGAGGTGCATACAGATGCAAGTGGATTTTCCATAGGAGGAGTGTTAATATAAGAGGGAAGGTCCATTGCATTTGAAAGTAGAAAACTCACAAGAAGCTAGTTGAGATGGCCTACCCACGAAAAATAACTCTTTTTAGTTGTCCATTGCCTCAAGACTTGGAGACATTATTTGAAAAGTTTAAAAACAAAGGTTTTCACTGATAACATCTCATTAAAGTATCTTGAGAGCAAAGCACAAGCCACTCCTAAAGAATTGAGGTGATATGATGTAATCGCTTTCATGAATGTAACCCTCATTCATAAGCCTGGACGTGAAAACTCAGTGCCAGATGCATTAAGTAGAAGAGAGGAACTCATGACTATATTGACCATAGTGATGAATCAAAACGATACACCATTGGAAGTAGAAGTTAAGAAAGATTAGAAAGAAGATGAAGAAGCTAAAGAATTGAATAAGATGTTTGACTACAAATCAATTCCAAAGAAAGGCTTATCTTCTAAGTTTCCTAGACTTAAGATCGTTAAGAGAGTCAATGGATTAATCTACTATAAACAAAGTAGACTCTATTTGCCAGAAGGGCATTTGAGAAAGAAAATCATGTGTGAGTTCCACAACACTCCAAAAGTGGGACATCGTAGAGTACCAGTGACAATGAAAGAATTGTCCAAGAAATACTACTAGCCTAATCTCAAAAGAGATGTAGAAAAGTATGTGGCTTTTTGCACCAAATGCTAAATGAATAAGTCAAATATTCAAAAAACAATGGGTTTGCTAAATCCCTTGCCCATACCAAAGGCACCATATAGATGTTTGTCAATGGATTTCATGACATCTTTGCCAGTGGTGCAAGGTTATGATTCCATCTTTGTAGTGGTAGATAGGTTTAGTAAACATGCAAAGTTCATTCCAACTAAGTGGGGTGATGGTGATGAAAGAACAGCACAACTCTTCTATGATCATTGAATTTGCCAAAAAAGGTATCTAGAGAATATAATAAGTGATAGAGATGCACAGTTTCTAATGGCCTTTTGGCAACACTTTATGAGAAGGTCAAGGACCAAACTCATCTTGACTACTACGTTTCACTCTCAAGGAGATGGTTAAACCGAAAGGATCAATGCAATCCTTAATATGTATTTGAGAAATCATATAACAGCTGACCATAGTGATTGGGTACAGATGTTACCACAAGCTGAGTTTTGTTATAACATCACTCATTCCACAAGTATTGGAATGAGTCCATTCAAGGTAGCTCATGGGTTTGACACATTAAGACCTACTGATCTAGTGTTAGTAAAAAAAAGATGAGGATTCCTCATCCACATTCTTTTCTGAAGAAGCAACAATGTAGGTCTCTAAAAGAAAGCACATTTGGAAAATGGCCACCCATTTTCTGGAACAAGCTCAAAAGAAATGCAAAAGAGTGGTTGATAAGCATCGCTACAAAATTGTACATCAAGTTTGAGAGTTGGTTTGGTTAGACACGACCAACTTGTCCATTTCCAATTCATTGTCACACAAGTGGGTGTAAAGATGGGCTGGACCTTACGAAGTTTTAAAGGTAATACATAAAGTTGTATACCTCATTGATATTCCAAAGAAAGGTAGGTTTCACCCTGTATTTCATATCTCACCGTTGAAGAAATTTATTCCAGATGAGAAAGGATTTCACCATGAACAAGTATTGAGGCCGAAGCTTTCATATGTGTGTTTGTATCATTACTTCTTCTTATGCTATAGATGAATTCTATGAAGAACAGTCATTATATGTTGAAAAAATCTAAGATGCACCAAATTATGTTTGACATATATTGTAATCATTGTTTTTCTTGAAGATGGTTAATGGGTCCTCTTAGCTATCAATAGTATCTTATACCAAAGTAGGAAGACCATCCCATAATTTGATTGTTGTTGAAGCCTTTATAACTTTTTTTAAATAAAATATTTGAAACACTATCAAGAGTCATTCTTATTTTTAATAAAATTATCAAACATCAAAATTCTCTAACAAGTTCATGATATCAAATATGTTGTATTTTGTCATCTATTTGAAGGACATATTATTTTTGAGGATCTTTATTTCAATTACATCATTTTGAAGGTTATGAAAATCACAATATTTTGTCCTAAAATTTAACAAACAATAGTTCTTTAGTTGAATCTGCTAGTTATTGGTTCTTTATCTCTTTAATGCTACAAATACAAAAAAGCTAAAAATAAGGATAAAAGATAGAATGATATCTTTTATATATCTTATTTCTCATACAATAAAGATTTATTATTCTTCATCTTGATTTTGATGGATGTCATCAATGACATTGCATTTGCATTATTCTTTATTTGTTTTTTATGTATATTCAATAATATCATATCCACACCAACAAACAAGATATTTCAATCTATTTTAGTATTGCCTTGAGTCTAAGACTTTTTCTACCTCAAATACTTGATTATTATGCACTTCTATAGGATGATGTGGCATTTGTCTTCTTTTCAAGATATTTACTATCTTATAGGGCTCAAAAAGAGACATATAGAATATAAGATGTATTTTTATAGACTTCAATAGATATAATTAATAAATAACATGAAATCAAAGAAATGAAGCTTAGAAAAATAGATCCTCAATATACTCTTGTGTCACTTAAAAGAAGTAGAAAATCACTCAAAGATGATATAGTATAAAACTAGAATGGCTATTACTAAAGATAAGAAGAGTAGAAGGTCTAAAAATAAGACTAAGAACTAGAAAGGTATTGATAATAGTGAAGAAAGTTTTATTCTTGCCTCCATATATACTCTTAATTAGAGGCTACATAGTGGTGTTCTAAAAGAGTTTCAAAACATGTTGACTTTGCAAGACATGTATCTTAACTTCCAATGCAAGTTTTTTATATGTGCACCATATAATTAGCTTATTTCACAAGCTATCAATATGTAATTAACCTCTTGAATAAGTTTCTAACCTACTAATCAACTACAAATACATATAAAGTGAAAGCACCATCTATGAAGCTTCTAGAGATCTTGTCTAAAAAATATTATAAAATAAATTTATTTTTATTTACTTCTATTTAATCATATAGATAAATGTTAGAATAAATATATATGTCTATGACATTATTTTCCTTCTAAAGTTGAGTTCTACAAGAAGTGGTCATTATATGTTGAAAAAATCCAAGATGCTCTGAATTGAGTTTATCACATACTTTGATCTTTGTTTTCTTTGAAGATGATTGATAGGTCTTTTCAACAATTGATAGTATCCCATATTAGGATAAGAAGACCACCTTTTTATTTTATCTTTGTTGAAGCCTTTATAACTCAATTTAAATAAAATATTTAAAACATTGTCAAGAGTTGTTCTAACTTATAATAAAATTACCAAACATTGGCAGTCTCTTCTAAGGTCATGATACCAAATACATTGTATCTTGCTATTTATTTAAAGAAAGATGTGTTATTTTTAAGGAACTTCATCTTGATTACTTCATCTTGAAGGTTATGACAATTACAATATTTTGTCTAATAAATTACCGAGTAATAATTCTTTAGTTGAATCTACTAATAGTTGATTTTCTATCTCCTTAGCGTCACAAATATATATAAGTACTAAATAAGAGTAGAAGGTAGAATGCTAACTTTTATAGATCTTGTTTCTTTTATAGCAAAAATTTGCTATTCTTCATCTTAATTTTGATGGATGTTGTTAATAAAAAACCTGAATCTTATTTATTGCATTTGCAAGATTTTTTGATGGATCTCATGTACATTTAATAATATCATATCCACACTAATGAACAAGATATTCTAACATATTTTAGCACTGTCTTGAATCTAAAAATTCTTCTATCTTGAACTCTTGAATTTTATCTACTTCTATAAGAAGAAGTGGCATTTACTTTCTTCTCAAGATATTCATTATCTTATATAATTCAAGAAGAGATACATAGAATACAAGATGGATCTTCATAAAATTTGGTAGATTTAATCAAGAAGCAATAAGATTGAATTATTTATCAATAAAAAATAATTCAAGCCTATAATAATCCAACTTGTCACAAGGATGAGTAGTCTTGATATAGCAACGAAGTAGGTATATCTTATCACCTATATTGAATTGTGGTTGTTCCTTGCGATAGGTATCTGCATTAAACTTTTGTTGTTCTTAAGCTTCTTTTAATTGTGCCTTCATTATTACATGTAGTTTTGACATATGATTTGTCAAATCTTTTGTTGCAAAATTATCAACTTTTGAAAAGACAAAAGTATCAAGTTATAGATGATAACTATAATTTACAAAGAAATATATTTATTGAATAAAAGAATGTATTAAATTATTATATGTAAATTCTATTAATAATAAAATAATTATTCAATTACCTTGATGATAATTATTGGTACACGTTAAATATTCCTATAAAATTTGATTCATCCATTTTTTTATCTATCAATTTAAGGATGAAAAGCCAAAGAAAATTTTATATCCACCTTTAATATTTTGAAAAAGATTCTTTAATATCTTGATATAAATTAAGTCTCCTTATTTAATTTAATATCTCTGGACAATCCATGATAGCAATAGATGTTATTAAAAAAAAAAAAAACTTAGTTGGTTCTTCATGTGTGATAGATTTTGTACATGATATAAAATATGTCATTTTAGTAAAAAAAATCTACTATCATAAATATAGAATCATATGAACCTAAGATTAAAATATTTATGATAAAATCTATAGAAATGAAAGACTATGATTGTTTTAGAATAGGAAATACTTGAAGAAGTCTATAAAATTGATGAAGAGGAGTTTTGGATCTTGAATAAATATTACAAGATTATATAAAGTCTTTGACTGCCTTCTACATTTGTAGCTACCAAAAATCTTCAATAACTAGTTTCAAAGTCTTATTATATCCAAATTGTCCTACTGCTAAAAAATCATGATGAACTTGAAGAACACGTAATCATGCTTTACTTTTTGAAATGTATAATCAATCCTTGAAGTAGAATAAATTATTTTAAAACTTAAACTTGGAAGTATTATGAGACTTGAAAGAATTATCCTTCATATCATGAACAAAAGAATCAAAAGACATATTTGATTGAATTTCTTTAATAAAAGTTAAATCAACAACTAATATTGATTTTATTGCTCAAAGATGAAAATTCTCTCTCGCTTCAAAAGAATCATTTTTTATTGATCAAAAGCTATATATATATATATATATATATATATATATATATTTTGATGCAAGATAAGAACATTTAAAAAGGACATTTGATAAAACCTTGTTATTTTTTGGATCTATAGGTGATCTTAAAATCAGATTTTGATAAAGACATACTCCAATGGACTTAGCGATGATTCAAAATATGTGCCAACATAAAGTAGTTGAGGTTCTTGTGATTTGTATATACAATAATTGGATTCGAAGCACCTTTTAGATAATGATGCCATTCTTGCAGTAGATTGACAATTACAAAAAGCTCTTTGTTGTGGATTTTATATTTAATATCAAGTATTAAAAACTTATTTGAATAAAAAGCAATCAAATAGAGCTTATCATCTGCTCTCATTTTTTGTAAAATAATACTCATGTTAAAATTCAATGATCTTATTTTTATAAATAACACTTTAAAAAAATCAATGCAGTACATAATTGGTGTAGAAATAAATTTTGTCTTCAAGGCTTCAAAAGATATTTATTCTTCTATATTCTATTCAAGTTTTTCTTTACATATTAGATATATAAAAAGAGCCGCCAATTCAAAAAAGTTCTTAATGAAGATTCAATAATAATTAGCAAATCTCAAAAAATATTTCATATTTTTAATTATTTTTGGAATGTTCTAATTTATGATAGTATGGACCTTTTAGGATCCATCATTAATACTTTGTTGGAAATGATGTATACTAAAAAATCAACCTAAGTTCTGTAGAATACACACTTTTTTATCTTTGCATATAAGCTTGTATCTCTAAGTTTTTGTAACATACAAAAAACATGAAGTTTATATTCTTATGTATTCTTATAGTAGATTAAAATTTTGTCTAAATAACAAACAATAAAATAATCAAGAAATTCACAAAAGATATCATTCATGAAATGTTGAAAAGTAATTGGTGCATTTGTGAGACCAAAAGGCATGATATTATGTTCAAAATATCTATACCTAGTTTAAAAAGTAATCTTCTACTCATCTCTTTTTTTAATATGGACGAAGTTATAGATTCCTTATAGATCTATTTTTATATAAATCTTTGATTGATTGAGTTGATCAAAAAGTATTAAAATCAAAGGTAAGAAATATCTATTTTAAATGGTGATCTTTTTAAGTCCTTCATAGTCTTGCACATCTACAAAGTTCTATCTTTTTTCTTCACAATTAAAATAAAAGCTCCTAATAGAGATTTTGAATAGCATATAAAATTCTTAGCAAAAAAATTGTCAATGTATTCTTTTAATGTACCCAATTTATTTTCCAATAAGCTATAGATTGGTCCAAATGGTGATTGAGTTCTTTCTTGTAGATCAATTGAACAATTTTAAAATAAATGCACCAGAAGAATATTTAATTTTTCTTTTGAAAAATATCCTAAAAATCTTGATACTGGCTAAAAATACCACTTGATATATTTCTACCACAAAAATAACTACGACATATATAGAAAAATATAGCATTTCTTTTGCCATATACATCACAGTTCTCATATCTATTAATAAGGATTTGGATTTATTAGGCTTATCTATTTCTACTTCACTATCAAAATCTTAGATTAAACTATAAAAAAGTTAAAATTATAAGAAATCTAATCTATTTGAGGATTATATTTTTTTAATCATAAAAATCTTAAAATAATTGAATTCGAGGGATATCTTATCACATTATTGTTAGAGACATATATTTACTATAATTATTACCTAGGTGATATGAATAGGTAGAAGTAGATAAAAGTAGATTAATTTTATAATATCTTCTAAAAAGCTTCCTAGAAGCTTCATAGATGCTGCTTTGACTTTAAATGTGTTTATACTTGATTGGTAAGTTAAAAACTTGGTCAACAAGTTAACCACGTGCTATATATGTTGATAGCTTGCGGAACAAGCTAACTATGTGGCGCCCACATAGAAAACTTGCCTCACAAGTTAAGATATGTGTTGTGTAAAGTCAACATGATTTTGGAGGTCCTATAGAACATTGTCATATAGCTCCTAAGTAGATAGTATACATAGAGGCAAGAGTGAAGCCTTCTTTGCTCTTGTCAACTCCTTTCTTGCTTCTAATCTAGTTTCAAGGGTCTCTAGTGCTCTTCATTTTATAATCGCATTGCTTCTTTGGACAATGTTGAGCAGTATGCTTAGCTTTTCTATAATATAAGCACAAACCTTTTTAATGACATTGAGTCTTTTTTTTTTCAATGATGAGTTTAAAACATATCATATCAAATTGCATCAATTCCAACCTTTATAAATAAATTTTTAAAAACTTAAGAGTTATTATCATTGTTAGGCTTGTTCTTCTACAAACAACTCTTTATTCTTCACATCATTCAAATAATTAATTGTCACATGCAATAAATTCAACAATAAATTTATTTAAAAAATTTTCTTTTGCCATTATTCATAACAAATCTTTAATGTTATCCTTCAACTTATATCAAAATTAATTGATGAAGGCTTTGTCATTCCAATCTATATTACAAGCAAGGTTTTTGAATTTAGTAGTATATATGGTAGTTAATGGTGATCCTTGTTGTAAAAATAAAAACTTGATCTATACTAAAATTTTTTGATGACTTTCTCTAAATCTGGTTGTAAACACTTGAAGTAGGCTTTGAATATTTCAAATAATAAAAGGATAATAAATCCTTTTCTATCAAAGTTACAAACTAAGAGAGAGCACTTCTAAATAAAAGTGCAACTATGAATACGACTTGAGTAAATCCATGAAGGTATTTGAAAAGAAGAAACCTTAGATAGAACTTAATTTGTTGCAAAATTCTTCAAAGTTTTGATCTTGTTCCATCAAACTTCTCATGCATACTAATCTTTATTCTTGTTGTACTTGTAGAAGCAAAAGTTCTTAAATTTAGTTATAAAGTTAATTTACTTTCTTCCTTCAAGTATATAATTCCTTTGAATGATATAAGCCTATGATATTTTAAGTTGTCACAAAGACAAGTAGTTTTGATTTTGTGATAAAATAATCATACTTGGTATCTTGGTCATATATATTTATTCCAATATATACCTATATGATTACATAGAAGTATGCAAACTTAGAATAATTTCTTATTATCTTTTAGAATAGCTTTTTAGAAGCTTCATAGATATAATTTTGACTTTATATATATTTATAATTATTTATTAGATTGATCAATAAGTTAAACATGTGTCACATATTTTGTTAGCTTGTGAAAGAAGCTAATTATGTAACAAACACATAGAAACTTTTTCATGCAAGTTAAGACATTTATTTAGCAAAGTAAACATATGTTGGAAGTCTAAAAGAATATTACTACATTGTTGTATTACATATTGTCTTTCTTGAAAATGCACTAGGCACCTAGTTGTAGAAGATGAGGTTGTATTTCACAAACATCCAAAAAGTCCTAATAGGTTTCACCCATATGAGAAGAATATAATCCAAATTATGATTCAAAAGTGCTGAAAACACTCTTTCTAATAGACTCAATCACATACAAATCTCACTTACCTTGTTACTTTCATATTTAAGCAATTTAGATTTTTTTCTAAGCCCCAATACTAATCAGTGAGCTTTAACAAGCTGTAACTTCTAATTTGACCATCTACTTGATATAAAATTTTGCATGAAATTGTCAATGTAAGTCTTCTATATGCTTAAGAATTTTCAGTGCAATCCAACTTACAAATTGTGAGAAAACCTCCAAAAATTGCACTAATGTCTCTTAGCTGCCAACTTAAAAAGTGAAGTAAAAATCCCAGCAATAATTTCTCCTTCTTCAACCATTAACTTTGACTCAAAATTGGTGTGTAACTTGATCTTCAAGTCCTTCAACATCATATCAAATTTTACTTTGATCCAACAAGTAGATCTCTAGATATCATAGAAATCCTATCCAACTCCAAACTACCCACTTCTAAAACCTTCTTGTGCTAAAAACCACATATTTCTAAACCACACCATTAAATTATTACAAAATTTTTTATACACTTAGTACACCCAATAATCCAAACAATATCAAAATTTGAATTATATGTGTTACACCAATTGCACAAATTAGCCAAATTGCTAGTCCTAGTTATATTATATAAAATCCAAATCACCAATACAAACCCTGACTTTGAACAATAATTGCCTAGTTTTTGAAAATCCTACAAAAATGATCCTTATGCCTCTAAAAAGACCTTTAAGATAACTCTCAAACCCTAATCTGTGATCTTCAAATGAATCCCTAATTTGCCCTAGGCGGTCATTTTAGTAATCAAAGGTTTGATTTCCACCCTATCTCACAAATGGTCAATCCCCAGGTATCAATTTAACCTATCCTAAGGATTTTTTAGTCCAATCCTATCCTCAACTCGACCCTAGTATCAACTATATCAACCATTTAATTCTTTATCCTAGAAGGTTAAAATACTAACTAAGCTTTATCTTCTTGCTATTAAGACAAAAAAATAGGCTAAGAGACTTTCATAAATATCTTATTAAAATATTTTGAATTCTTGTTGAATTAGTATAATAGAATATCAATTAAAAAATTATTTTTAGTCATAATTTCATCATACAATCATGTCACAACATGACAACATAGCTTTTACTTAGTGTATATATTTGGAGGCAAGAGTGAAGCCTTCTCTATTCTTGTCAATGCCTTTTTAATCTTTAATCTTGTTTCAAAACTTTCTAATCTTTTTGTCTTTAGTAATAGAAATTCTACTTGAATATATTATCATCTTTGAGTGATTTTTTAGTTTTTTTGAGTGACACAATAGTGTATTGAAATTTTCTTTGTTTGAGATTTATTTCCTTAATACTTAGTTACTTACATTAAATTGTGGTCATTCCTTGCAATAGGCATTTGTATTAAACTTTTGTTGTTCTTGAGCTTTCTTTAATTACATCTTCATTGTTATATGTTGCTTTCACAAAAGATTTATCAAATCTTTTTTAGCAAGATTATAAACTTTTAAAAAGTCAAAAGTATTAAGTCATAGATGATAATCATAATTGGCAAAGAAAAATATTTATTAAATAGAAGAATGTATTAAATTATTATATGAAAACTTTGTTAATCACAAAAAAATTATCTAATTATCTTGATGATAGTTGATACCTCAAATATTCCTCTAAAATTTGATTCATCTATTTTGTTTTTCCATCAATTTATGGATGAAAGGTCAAGATTGTTTTATATCTACTTTTAATATTTTAATAAGGATTTTTCAAAATCTTATAACAAATTGTATTCCTTTATCTAATAAAATATCATTTGATATTGGATAAAAGAACACAATTTGTATTAATTTTTTCTTCACTTGAAATAGATTTTGTATATGGTATAAAATATGCCATTTTGATAAAGAATTTTTATAAACTTAAATATAAAATCATATAAATTTGAATTTGGAAGATTTGTAATAAAATCTCCAAAAATAAAAGACCATAATTATTTTAATATAAATAATAATTAGAGAAGTCTATAGAGTTAATGACAAGTAGTTTTTGATCTTGAACAAATCTCACATGATTGTACAAAGTCTTTTACAGTCTTTTATATTTGTGATCACCAAAAATGTTTGGATATAAAATCAAAAATCTGAAGAGTTTTTTTTGATAAAGAATGCTTTGGAAAAGTCAATGCAATACAAGATTAGTGTAGAAATAAATGATGTTTTTAAGGCTTTAAAAGATATTTCAATTTCTTTGTTCTATTCAAGTTTTTCTGCACATGTCAAGCGAGTCAGAATAGTCGCCAACTTGAAAAAAAATCCTAATGAAGATTTGATAATAATTGAAAAATTTTAAAATATACTATACATCTCTAACTATTTTTGGAATCTTCCAATCTGTGATAGTCTGGACCTTCTTAGAATCCATCATAAGACCATTGTTTGAGATGATGTATCTTAAGAAGTCAATTTAAATAGTTTAAAATATATATTTTTCTATTTTGGCTTATAATTCTATACCTCTTAATTTTTTTGAGACAAAATAAATAAGAAATTCATGTTTTTTTATTTTTAGAAAAAATCAAGATATCTTCTAAATAATAGATGAAAAAATTATCAAGAAATTCATAAAAAAACATCATTCATTAGATATTAAAAAAAACATGTACATTTGTGAGTCTTAAAGGCATGACATTATATTGAAATATCCATACTTAATTTAAAAAGTAATTTTTTATTCATCTCATTCTTTAATGCATATTAGCTTATATGTTCTTAATAGATTTATTTTTATATAAATCTTTGAATTATTGAATTGATAAAAAATACCTTAAATCAAAGATAAAAAATACTTATTTTTTATGGTGATATTATTGAATCTTCAATAGTCTACACTTATATACAAAAATCTATCTTTTTTCTTTATAAATAAGATACAAGCTCATGTTTAAGATTTTGAATGGCGTATGAAGTTTTTAAATAAATTCTCATCAATATATCTTTTAAGTGTAATAAATTTATTTTTTTAATAGGTTGTAGACTAGTCTAAATGGTAGTTAAGCTCTTTCTTACAAATCAATTGAATAATCTTAATGTGATGCTCTAAAAGAATATATGCATTATTTAAAAATATGTATATATATATATATATATATAACTTAAAAATATTGATATTAGCTAAAAATACTACTTCACATATTTATACCATCAAAAATGGACATAGTATGTACAACAAAAGATGACCCTTCTTTTACCACATGTATGAAAGCTTTTAGATCTACCAAGAAGGATTTAGATGTACTAGACTTATGTATTTCTATTTAACTATTACAATTTTGAATTAAACTATAAAATAAATTAAGATTATTAAAAATCCAATATATTTGAAAGTTATACTTCTTTAACCATTATAATCTTAAAATAATTAGATTAGGGGGAGATCTTATTACATTAAATATTACAATGCTATTATGATCTTTTATTGTTACATCTAAATGAATAGTTTCTTGAACAATATCTTTAAAAGACAAAGAATGACCATCTAACTTCTACATGTATGGATTTATTTTTCTTAATTAATAATATTTCTTATTTTTTGACAAAATCTTTGTCTAAAATAAGATGAGGCTCTTGATTCTAGAAGGCTAAGTCTTTGTGATTTTTTGGTCCTAAAAAAACTTTTGTAGTGAAACAAGGTGAAGAATCAAAAGAAAAAATAAGACCTTTGTTAAATATTACATACGATTCTAATTACATGGTCTTTATTTTAGGTAAAAAAATTTATTTTCCAATACATTGTCTTTTTTGGCAACCATGCTCTTCATTTTATAATTACATTGTTGTTTTGGATAATATTGAGCAATGTGCTTGGATTCTCTGCAATATACATACAAACCTTTTTGGTGACAATAAGTCTTTTCTTACTCAATAAGAGGTTTAAAATGTATTGTGTCAATTTACAGAAGCTTTAGCTTAGACGAATAAGCTTCCAAATACTTTGAAGGTGTCGCCATAACTTAACTTATATCTTTTCAATCAAATCTTTGTTTTTAGCATCCTTTAAAGAGTTGCTTGTTTCATGTAATGGCTTAAGCAATAAATGGCTCCAATGAATTTGTTCTTCACATTGTCAACAATAAATCTTTGATATTATCTTTAAATTCATATGAAAATTGATTGATAAAGGATTTTTTATTCTAATTCATGTTGCAAGCAAGGTTTTGGAATTCAATAGCATATGTGGTGGCTGAATGTAATCTTTATTATAGAAATAAAAGTTTAGTCTTTGCTATCCTTTCTTAATTAATTTTTCCAAATAGGACTGTAAACACCTCCAAAATTGAATTCAAATCATAGAGTAGACATGGATCTTTTTTCATTAAAGGTAAAAAATAAAAAAGAAAACTTATATATATATATATATATATATATTTGAATCTAACTTGAGTAAATCCATCATGATATTGAAAAGGATGTAATCTTAGATGGAACTTTATTTATTGTAAAAATCTTCAAATTTTTTATCTTGTTCCATCAAACTTTCTAGCATATTTATTCTTACCTCTCTTATATTTGTAGTAGCAAGACTCTTTGGATTTACTTATGAATTTGATCTACTTGCTTGTCTTAATTATACAACTTCTTGGCTTAGATTTTGAACTTCATTATTGACTTCTTCCATGGATGTAGGAATAGAACCTTTATATAATCTAATTTTTTAATAAAATTTCTACATAGAGAGATAATCCATTTTTTTTCAAAAAAAATATTATTAAAAAATTAAATTATTTATTTAATAATAAGTATCCTACAATCTTCAAAAGACAATAATAGATTTAGTTCTAAAATAAGTAAAAAATAATAAGTTAACACTCTTATCAAACTATCAAAGATATGAACTTCAAAGAAAAAAAATTCAATAAACTCTTAAGTCACTCAAAAGATTAAAAAGTCACTTAAAGATAGTAATATATTCATCTAGAATGGCTATTACTAAAGACAAGAAGACTAGAAAGTCTTAAAACAAGACTAAGAACTAAAAAAGTATTGATAAGAGTGAAAAAGGCTTCATTCTTATCTTCATATATACTATCAAACTAAAAGCTACATGGCAATGTTCTGTAGGACCTTCAATATGTGTTAATTTTGTTAAAAACATGTCTTAATTTATAAGGCATGTTTTCTATAGATGCACCATATATTTAGCTTATTCCACAAGCTACCAATACATGTGACAGGTGACTAACTTGTTGCCCAAGTTTCTAACCTTCTAATACATCTAAACTCAAAGTAACATCTATGATGCTTGTGTAAAGCTTCTTTGGAAGATATTATGAAATTCATCCACTTTTATATGCTTCTACTTTATTGTATAGATAATTATTGGAGTAATTATATATATCCATGATATAAAATCTACAACAATGAAGAAAGTTGTAAAAGCTTGGCTTGAAGTTTTTAAGTATGAAAGAAATAGGAATAGATTATATTAGATATAAAAAGAACAAAAAAAAATCTAAAATATTTAGTTATAATTTTTAACAAGAAAAAAAATGATAAATTTTTAAAGCAAGAGTTTTAACCATTAATTAAGTAGAAAAAATATTCTATCAAATATTTCAAAGATAAAAAAAAAAAAAAAAAGAAAAGAAAAATAAATGCTCTACAAAATTTGAAAATAAATACAATGGTGAAAAGTTAAAAAGTACCTTTTTAAAGTAATTAAAATTTCAAAAATTAAATTCTAAATTTACAAGAGAATTGAAATTGAAAGAGATAATATTTAAAAAAATCAAGGATAAGAAAGCAATGTATTATATTATCAAAGAAGTTGAAATAAATATAATATATATATATATATATATATATATATATATATACTAGAACTTTCAAAGATAAAAGAAATAGATTAGAAATTTTAAAGTTAAATTGATTGTTATAAGTTTACATTATAATTCTCAATACAATAATAATAATAATAATAATAATAATAATAATAATAAGATTGTAATTGGAGTTTAAAGAAGAAATGAAGAAATAGATGATACTAAAAACCTTTCAAAAATGAATAGTATTATAAATACTTGTCAAATAGTTTTTGAAAAGATAAATAAAAACTATTTGTGTATCATATATTTTAAAACATAAATTTATTTAAATTTCATTCATTTCTTAATTTATACTATTTTCAATTATGGTTGAAAATATATATAATATCTGATATTTTTATAAAAATTAAATATCAAATAACAAAAAATATAATTACATTTTAAAATTTTATCTTTTTAATTGTATGATGCTCTATTATTTAAGTGATATTTTGAACAAGTTATTATTAATTATCAGTTAGATTTATTTTATTTATTTTAGCATTAATATTAGCATGCATAAGGTGCATATTTTAACTAAAATTTGTAATTTTATTATGGAAGATATTTATGATGTATTATTATGTACAAAAAAATTAAATTAAATTATTCGGTTAAAATTATATTTATAAAATAAATTATGGATTTATAGAAAATAAATTGAGTACAATTATTTTCTAAGCTTTTTGAATCAGTTCGTTTTATAATTATTTTTCTCTTTTAAAAACAAAATTATTGAGTCATTACAGTTTTTTTATTTTTTTAAATTAAATTTGAAATATATTAAATACATTTAAATATAATCAATGATTTTTTAATATTTTTTATATAACATAGAAGAAAAAAACATGTATGATTAATGATTGTTCTTTTTTATGTAAATTTTTTTTTTTATTATTTGATATTTTTTGTATGCATATATATATATATATGATTTATCATATAATCTTATGTTTATGAAAAAAACTTCATTAAAATATCTAGAAAAAAAATAGGTTATTATATCAACAATGTAAACTATCTTGAATTATGATAAATAAAATTAGATAAGATTTCTAAACATTGCCAAAATGTTGTGTTTGTAGAGAAAGCTTAAATTTCAACTTATATTTGGATAAAGGATATGTTGGTGTTTGGAATTTACAAATAAATTTATTTTTGTGTTACATGTGTATATATTTGTATATATATATATATATATATATATAAGTATGTGTGTGTATGGATTTTATAGCATTTGATTGATTTCTCTCTTCTTCTTCTTTTTGTCATGTACTATTGGTATAAATATTATTTATAATTTCTATTATCCTAAAAATTTTCATGTGCTATTGGTACAAATATTATTTACAATTTCTATTATCTTAAAATTTGTCATGTGCTATTGGTACAAATATTATTTACGTTTTCTATTATCCTAAAATTTGTCATGTACTATTGGTAAAAATATTATTTACGTTTTCTATTATCCTAAAATTTTAAATTTTAAATAGATCCATGTTTACCATTCTAATCTTCATCATGTGTAGGCCAATTTAGCAAAAACCTAGGTCTATTTAACATTATGATCTTGTGTCCTTCATGCCATTGGAATTTGTGCACTTCTAATTTTCCTTGCTTCTCATGACTACAATTATTCTTCAAACAATTTTTCCCTTGACAATTTCATGACATTTAGTAAAAGCATGGGTCTATTAAACATTCCCCTTATTTAAATGTCTAGAATACGTTATTGGAAGGAACACTGTATTTCTACGACACCCAAAGCCGTGACAATTCCATTTCTAAAGCGCGACTATGACGGGCCGACTTTGTCACGGGCAGCTCGTGCTCTGCCCGTTCCACAATAGTTGGGGCAGTTTTGATTCGCGCCACCACCCAAAGCGGGAGAAATGCGAGGAAGCTTCCCCAAAAGATCTTAAATTGCTTCTAACGAAAGCCTATTTCTTGTTCTCATTGGAACGGGGCAAAACGACAAAGGAAAGGTTCGAAGAAACAGCGCGGGGAACGAAGAGAATACGTTCATGTTATGCTTGAATGGTCGTTCCCGGAGTTCCCATCTAGCAAGCGAGATCATTCTACCGTAAATAGAAGACAAAATGAGAACCCATTATGAGCCGTTAACGAGAATCTGGACCTTTCCCAATTTCTCTCAGAATCTGCATATACTTAAAATAATACAACCCTTGCACTTTATATTAATAGAAAGTGGCACCTGAATTATTAACAACTTAACACTGTATTAAACACAGTAAGTTACATCAGATGACAACTTCCTTATTAATGACAACATGAACTTGAGAATATAATGCAGATGAAAACTTTATGATGATATTTCTGATACCAAAACGCAAAAAAATAGCCTTGTCATAGAACACAATTTGAATAACATATAAAAATTGTATTATTGTTGTGTACAAATGAAGAAAGAGGCTGCATGATGCAATAAACACGTTCATAAATGCATCTCTTAAGTGAATAAATTCTGAAATACAATACTAGTAGCAACATCAAGAATGGAATCACGAATATATATATATATATATATACACACACTGTTTGTAATTATTCGAGTGGTTTTGTGTGGAAATTCAATATGTTATTTTTGCTTTTCATGCATTAATTTGATGTCTTCTCCATCAACCTCACTACAGATCCTCAACTGGGTCCAATAGATATTTATGACCGGTAACTGTTGCAATAGCCTATATCAACTTAAAACCTAGCACCATTCTTTATATTCAAAAACCCCATAATTCTTTATAAATATTCAGATTCAAATATAGATAAAATAAACAAATTGGAATCAAGATCTAAAGAACAAAGTGCATGCAAAAAAAGTGTAATTTTTTTTGGACTTAACAAGAGCACTTTAAAGGTCTTCCATTTATTGTGCTTGATACAGCAAGGGACAACATGGAAAAATGTTTCCAAGTTCCAAAGTGCCAACAATTTACAGGGAATTGTTAAGAAGTGTTGGCAAAGGCATAGGAAAGTGAAACCAAGTCTTTTAACCTAATTTGATAGGATGCCCCTCTTGCAGTTTTATACCACAGGGATGCCCTCTGGATGGATAATCTCAAGAGGATGTTCTGAAGCAAAAGACTTCATTTGTACAAAGAAGTAGCAGTCTTGGTTAAGTGTGTTGCCTCCAATTGTAGCATTGTAATTAAGAAGATTAAAATTGAAAAATGGAAGTTGGGTGTGAATTCATTTTTTATCATTTATCAAGTCGTTGAAGAAACTGAGTTTGGAACCAAACTCAGAATGGCTTTGGGACTGTCCCCTGGATACAGTTGAACTGTAAGGAAAAGGGGTTTGATCTGAGGGAAGGGAGTGGGCATTTGCCTTTGACTACCAATTTCATGGCACTCCTACAAAAGGAAATTAGAATAGCTCACATGGAGTGCATGTTAAGTAAAGCATATTTGCATGTGAAAGGGAGGACGTGGGGAATGAGGGCATGCGCATGGCCATCTGGAGGGACATGCGGCAATGTGAACCGAGCAAGCGTGCAAGTGTGCGTCTGCTTCTGGATGGACAGACCCAAGAGATGCATGTTTGTCATCCACCTGTGCAGTGGATTTTTGGTTTCTCCCTGTTGGATTCATTCATACAATTTGTGCAACTTTGGTTTTGTTTTGAAGTGCCTGATTTTAGCCCTCCCACATAAATTGAGAATTTATAGCCAAGAGGAGGAGGAGAGCTCTAATGACCTGAGAAAAGAGTAAACAGGTAGGGAAAGGGGCAAGAGAAGAAAACGAGGCCATAAAGATGAGAAGAAAAGTGAAAAAGGGCCTCTAACCTAGAATTAAATTTGTTAACTAATACAACCCCTACTTGTAACTGCAGGCTTTGGAGTTTGAACCTCAGATTTTGTGGTATTACAAAGCTTTCTTGACCAAATACACCAGCATCTCCAGTTGGTGCTGATCCTGGTTATTTTACAGAGTTTATATTAATAAATTAGCTTCTGTCCAGCCCTCTGGTTGGGGTTGCAGGCAAGGAACAAGCTGCACAAAATCCCAATAGTTAGTTGTGTATGATATTTTGTAGATCAATATTCATCCATGATATCCATTTGGGGACTTGCCAAAGTGATCACGTATGGTTGTAAACTACCAAGATAGATAAAATTACACCACTAACACTACTGCTATTCATTTGTTAAGTTGTCCATTTATTCATTTTTAAACTTTTTCAAGAAAATCAAGAGCACATGGTAAGATTGTAATAAAATAATAAAATAAAATAAAACAAAAATAAATTAAATGAATTACAGTGTCATGATTTGTATGAAAATTCTCATATAACCACATTGTATTTGAATTGTGTAGTTTCTATTTCTGAATAGCATAAAACCTCATCTAAAACATAGAGAATAGAATTGGTATGATTGCCTAATTAATCCTCTATTAGATTGAATTCCATCTGAATATAAAAACTTACATATAATGGTGGAATAGAAAATTCTGCAATTTGATGAAATTATCTCATACTTATTAGAATGCTGAACCTGCTAAATAGCTTGGATTTTTCCTGGAATTTTACTACAAATGAAAACACAGGCAAAATCTAGTCTCAAGACATCTCACAAAGTTCAGATGTTTGAGTCTTACAAATAAATCTATGCAGATTGAAAATCAACAACATTATTTTATTTCTTCAATCTCAATTGGAAAAGTTTCTTGCATTCAAACCATGGAAAATGAAGCCTGAATGGCAGATAGACCTCAGGAAGATACTCTAACAACCAAAAATTAATTTCATTATATTTTTATATATATATATATATATATATATCGAAAGAGAGAGAGAGAGAGAGAGAGAGTTATAGTTTAAGCTTGTACTGTTTGATGAAATGGTGATTCTACATTGTTAGAAAAAAAAAAAAAATAGCCAAATGTGTTTTAGCTTGGCTCGATTGTCACAAGCATCTTGTCTGTAGAGGATGCTGGGTCTAGGGTGAGAAAAAAAGCCCTGTGTTAGTTAGAATATTTTGAAAGTAGAGCTCTTCAACGGGTTTTGCAGAACCCACATCAGACTTGTACCTCATGGACAAATGTTTCCCCTCAATTATACCATCTATAGGCCAACATTAGGACATAATTTTTTTTTGTCCTTGCCCACTATCCCCCAAAGTTGATAGCCCTGGGTAGAGGCAAAAACAATTCTTTTTTTTATTATATATATATATACTTGGGGGACATCAAATTGTAGAGACCAAAATGTATACACTAGGACAGAGACTTGACACCCATGTAGTCTTGAGTTTAAACCCAGGCACCAATAGGTATAAATAACCAATCACATTGTCTCTGCTATTGATTACCACATGTATTATATTGATTGAACCCTCAATCTCTTTACTGGAGCTTATCAACTTCATTGCCCTTGGGCTACTAAGAATGTTGAAGAACTTAAAACAAAAAAAACAGAACATACCCTGATAGAAATATTAAATCGTAAAACATACTCTTCCATGTTAGATATGAAATATGAAATTATAAACGTAGTGATTAAGATTACATTCACTTCTAGAAAATTTATGTTTGTTCTTCGATACTGTTATTATTATTATACAACTACTTTGAGGTCATTTAAGGGGGGTGAAGCAAAAGTCTATTTATAGTGGATTCCATTCAAAGAGAGGCGAGCGGAGCATCTTGCCGGTACTGCGTTCCCAAGCCGTGGGCACCTCCCACGGAAGGAGAGACCCCATCGACGGGAACGAGCTCCAATGCCAGTTCAGAGTGACTTGTTCCGTGTTCCCACCCCTCCGCTCATGTTCCCAATTATAGGGCACGCATTCCCACATTCTACTTCTGCCTACGTGGATCCCAGCTATGAGGGTGTGCCACATGTCGAGAATTCATAGGAAGATGTTCGCCAATTGGGCGAATAGGTCGTGGTGGAGCGTGGGATGTGTGACGTCAGCGAATGCGGATGAACAGAGCGTCTTGAACCTAGACGGATGATCACAATGCCTAGAACCTAGGCGGATGATCAAGCGGCTCTCGTCACCGAGTCTCTTTGTTGGCGAAAGCGCAACAATATTTTGTGTTGTCTCGTTTTTCATGAGCGATGCGGCGTTTTTCACGTGTGTGGGATTGTCGCACTAGAGTTCCACAGCTAAGCTAAGTTGTAGAAAATGATAGAGAGTGAACGAGTAGGCGCTTCACACACTTAACTTCGTTGACAGATAGCTACAAAGTTGACTCAGAACATGATTACCCCGTACACGCAGAGAAAAAGCCTCGCGTACACAACTTCAAAAGTGAAAATAAAAAAGAGTACGAATGCAATGTAGTAAAGGATTAGTAAATGAAATCCAACGAAAAGATCTGTATTTCAACGGAGACATCACCTGGTTCATTCTCCCCTACTTTACTAGCAGCGAAGACCCAATCAAGTGTGCCTGTACCAGGGGTCCCTAGACATGGGCAGTGCACACGATCTGCATTTGCATCCTAGTTATGTGGTCCATTCAGTGCGATGAACGATGACGTGAGAACTGATTCATTGGAAGCATCTTCAATGAAATCATGCTCAATAAGAAACTTCTTTCGGTCAATTTTAGAATCTCAGTCATGACCTTGAGGCGACGGAGAAAAATGGGTCCCACAGTAACAGTTCTGTCTTGTTCGGCGGCGCTTTCTACCAGTTCGGAACAGTGTGAAGCGTCCTCAAGTACCTGTCTGTCTTGGAGCACTAGCACTGGAGCTTGGATACTCATTGGTCGGGGCACCGAAGGTAGAGGACTGCGAGTACGGTCATCTGATCGGAGGTTGTGGGATAATCTGCGAAGTCTTTTATTTCAGTGAAAGCAAGGAAGTGCGTCCAAGGCATTCGGTCTGAGCACCATCGCTGAAGTTCCAATTTTGACGCACGTTGCACCGCAGCTCGTCGATGATGCAAACCTATCTTGTTTCACGCACTTCTCTTCTTCCATATCAGAAACCTAGTTGGCAAACCTTGCGTCTCACCTTCGGCAGATTCTTTCACTCATTGACATCCAAAACATCCCCAGACGTCTCACGTTCCTCCCCGAGAGTCACCGTTACATTATACATCCTATCACCATAACTGTTACCTCATGATTCTCACCTCTCATTGCCCTGACAACGTTGTGCATGGCATATTATCCATTTCAGAGCGGTATGATTCTACACACCAAACTGCACGATAGCCTCACGAGCTTCAGTTGCCTGGCACTTGATATTGTTCCATTAAACACTGCTGCAGCCACTGAAGAGTGACGACTTCTTCATGTCTTGTAATCACTTTTTTCAACAAACACTAAAATGTATTACATCTGGTCGTAAAGGTTCAGAAGGGGTCCAAATTTATTTCTTGAATGTACAGGTAAAAAGGGTCGGCGTGTATTCTAAAAACGCAACTCAAAATATGTGCAACAGTCTGTAATATGATGACTACTTTTGACCCGATAACAACTTGATTTAATCAATTCTGAAATGGAGGCGACTAAGTCTTGCCTTCAAAGTCACTGTTAAGGCATACAGATGTGGTAAATCCCCTTCATTCCTTGTGCAAATATTTAGTGTTTGGCATAGTAGTTCAGGACAGCAGTAACACCTCTGCAGCCTTCGGAACCAAAGACGATGCAGCAAAACTAAAGATGCACCACCGTGTCTTGACACCGGCCCACTCCAGTTAAGTAATGCCAATTTTTGTCTGAGCGCCCCGAGCCCACGGTAATCTAAGTGAACTCCATCCTAAATTCAATCAAACAACCCAGCCTTGAAGGAGTGCATCCTAGCGAAAATTCTTGGAGTGCATTAGGGTAGTCATCTAGCTTTTGAAGCATAGACGACCACTGCGCATCTAAGCACTCGAAATGTGGAAGATAGGGAGGACGTACACTCATCCGGCCATTCAGTTAACCATGTCATGCTGTACATTACAAGTCTGGAGGGGTGAATTAGAGGTTGGAGCCTAGGGCCAACCTTTCTGAAATTCTGGGGGGCCCTCGCGGGCACCGCAGGGGGGTTGGAAATAGTTTGCAACCAGCAATTGACGCGTCTCGGTAAAACCTCACTACCTGCGTCATTGCCCCAAGCGGATATCTCCACACTCCCTCGCACAACCCCTTCTACGCCACGCCCGCTCCATTTCTTGCAAAATGTAAGGGACATATCACTCCTGCACCGCTGCCACACACACACACCTCTCTCTCTCTAACTCCCTCACTCACTCGCGCCTCCCATTGCTGCTGCACCCCACATCGCTTCCGATTCCCGACCACGTCCATCGTTGTGAGTCGCAGTTTCCGCCACGGGTCCGACTCGGTGAAACTGCTTGTCACAACTCCCATCGCCCTGGCTCTGTTTGGGCTCTTGGGCGCCGATCAGCGACCTGTGAGATTATGCAATGTAGGAAACAAGATGTAAAAACATCCATGCTTTAGTAAGCCACTGCTTAGGCGAAATATCACAAATGGTTGTAAGCAAATTACTAAAACTTTGATGGATGAGCCTTAGACATATTTTCTATGTTGGATTTTGAGCAATTGCAAATTGATGAAATTTGTATAAATTTATTTATATTAATTGATTATAGATTGTTGATTTTAGAAATTAGAAAAGTTGATAAATGGTTGATGTCTTCTATCAAGTATATTCTTACTTATTAAAGATGTTTAATAATAAATATTTTTTTGTATGTATCTAATATCTTATTAAGGATAGATGTTTATAGTGGTTAATAAGGTAACATTGTTAGAAAAGTTTTCATAAAAAAAATAATTTTTTTGCTGATTAGTTTTTTAGGTTTAAAAAAAAATTCAATATATCTTTGATTTATTATTTTATCCTACATAAGATCCTATTTGAATATGATAAGAAATATTTTATTTTATTTTTACAAAGTTTTTGTGCATGAATATAATAAAAATAATTCAAAATTCTAATAATAATTAGGTCATATTTTTTACTTAAGAATATTAACAGATAGATTTAATGCTTCTATGGAAAGACTAAAATTATCAATTGAATCAGTATATGTTGTTTTTGCCTACAAGAACAAAAATGCTTGGCTTCTTAAAAGCACATACATGATCTTGTTAAATATTTATTTATTCATTTACTTATTTTTATTTTATCTTTTCAGTATTTATACAATAAAAAGATATTTAATAAATCCAAGTAATTAAAGATAGTTGGAGAATTTTCAAAGAAATTTTTTTCTATCTTACATATTTAAAAGTCTCAAATATTATTGAAGATTTATATTTTCATTATATTATAGAAATTCCAAAAGTACTAAAATATTTAATATTTGATGTACATAAAATATATTTTAAATTTTTTTGATAATTTTTTTAATAATTTTTTTATTTTAAAAAAAAACCTTTGTCAAAATTTGTTTATAAATATGAAATTGAATTAGTTCTAATAGTGAGTTAATATAAATTTAAAATTATTTAATTTTTTTAACTTGATTTTATTTTTATAATAATTCCTACATATAAAGATATCAATGATGCAAATCACAAACAACCAAAAGATTAATATATTTTTATATTACTAAAAAATAGTAGAAAATTATTTAAAGATAATACAATATTAAAACTAAACGGTGTCAAGGACATGAATCTTGAAGAAAGAAAATCCTTGATATACTCTTGTAGCATTAAAAAGAATTAAAAAATCACTCAAAGATAATATAATATTGAACTAGAATGGCTATTGCCAAAAACAAAAAGTCCAAAAAGTCTTCAAACAAGACTAAGGACTAGAAAGGCATTGACAAGAGTGAAGAAGGCTTTAGTCTTGTCCCTATATATATTCTCTAACTAAGAGATACCTGGTGATATTTTATAGGACCTTCAATATGTGTTGACTTTACTAGCCACATGTCTTAACTTATAAGGCAAATTATCTTTATATGCGCCACATAGTTAGCTTGTTTCACAAGCTATTATATAGAGTTAACTTGTTCTACAAGCTACCAACACGTGATTAACTTGTTGGCCAAGTTTCTAACCTATAAACATATCTAAAGTCAAAACCACTTCATAAAGCTTCTAAAAAGCTTCTCTAGAAGACTTTATGAAATTAATCTATATTTATCTACTTCTACCTAATCATATAAGTAACTATTGAGATAAATTTATATGTTTGTGACATTATTTTTTCTTCTAAGGACAAGTTCTATGAGGAGCGGTCATCATCTTTCATAGATCTTTACAATTCTTCATCTTAGTTTTGATGGATATTGTCAATGAAAGACCTCAAGCTTCTTTGTTGTATTTGCAAGATTCTCTGTTGTCTCCCATGTATGTTCACTAATATCATATCCACGTCAATGAACAAGATATTCCAACCTATTTTGATGCTGCTTTGAATCTAAGACTTCTTCTATCTCAAACTCTTGATTATTATTCACTTCTAAAAAAGGAGGTTGCATTTTTCTTCTTTCCAAGATATTCACTATCTTATATGGCTCAAAAAGGGACATGTGAAATATAAGGTGGATCTTCATAGACTTTGATAGATGTAATCAATAAGTAACAAGATTGATTTGTTCAAAAATAGGAAAAAGTCCTTGCCTATGATAGTCCAACTTATCACAAAGACAAGTAGTCTTAATATTGCAATAAAGTAACCATACCTTATCACCCACATTGAATTGTGGTTGCTCCTTGTAATAGGCATCTATGTAGGTCTTTTGTCATTCTTAAGCTTCCTTTAATTGTATCTTCATTGTTGCATGTAGCTCTAATAAATAATTTGTTAAATCTTTTGCCATAGGATTATCAACTTTTGAAAAGTCAAAAGTATCAAGTTATGGATGATAACCATAATTGACAAAAAAAGATATTTGTTGAGTAGAAGAATGTACCAAATTATTGTATGTAAACTAAACCAATCGCAAAAGAGTTGTGCAATCATTTTAATGATAATTGATGGTAAACTTCAAATACAACTTCAAAACTTGATTTATCAGTTCTGTTTGCTTGTCAATTTGAGGATGAAAAGCCAAAGAGAGCTTTGTATCTACTTTTAGAATCAAAAATAGGATTCTTCAATATCTTGATATGAATTGAGTCTCTCTATCCAATATAATAGCTTTTAGCAATTTATAATAATGATAGATATTATTTATAAAAAGCTTAGCTATTTCTTTACCTAAAATAGATTTTGTACATGATACTAAATATGCTATTTTGGTGAAGCAATCTATAATTACAAATATAGAATCATATGAACTTGAACTTGAAAGATTTGTAATAAAATCCATAGAAATGGAAGACCATGGTTGTTTGGTCATAAGCAATGGTTGGAGAAGTCCATAGGATCAATGATGAGTAGTTTTTGAACTTGAATAAACATCACATGATTGAAAAAAGTTTTTTATCACCTTTCACATTTACAACCATCAAAAATCTCTAGATGTAAGCTCTAAAGTCTTGTTGTATCCAAAATATCCTACTGCTCAAAAGTTGTGACGTGTTTGAAGATCATGTAAACTTGCTTCTTTTTCTGGAACATATAGGTAATTTTTGAAGTAAATTAGGTTGTTCTTGATATCAAATTTTGAAATATCATGAAACTTAAAAGAAAGATTTTCAATATCATGAACAAGAGGATGAAAGAACATACTTAATTGAATTTGTTTGACAAAGGTCAAATCAACAGTCAATGTTGATTTCATTGCATGATGTCGTATTACATGCTATCTAGCTTGAAAATGCACCGGGCGTCTGGCTGTGGAAGATAAAATAATGTTTTGCAAGTATTCAAGTAGTCTAATGGATTTCAACTATCTAAACACAAATTATTTCGGATTTCAATATAAAAACTTAATCTCAATACAAAGTACTTAGAATACTATTTTTAATAGCTTCTAGATATTATAAGTATAAATTCTTTTGTTACTTTTTATTTTTATTTTTATTTTATTTTATTTTTATTTATTTATTTATTTTTAAATCCTAATCCTAGACAGCGAGCTTCGGCAAGCTGTAATTCTCAATTTGATCGTCCGATTGTTGTGAGACTTCTATCACTAGTGTCTTTAAAAGTCTTTTAAATGCTTAAGAAGTTCAATCCAATCCAACTTACATATTGCAAGAACATCGTAAATCCACGCTGAAGTCCCTTGACTGCCGCCTAGAAGGTTGATGATGAACTTTAACTTGCAATTTCTCCTTCTCTGACCATTAATTCTCATTCAAAATTTGTATGCAACTCCGCCTTTAAGTCCTCGACTTACCGAGTCAAAATTCACCTTATTTCAATTGGTAGATCTCAGATATTACAAAAATCCTAAACAACTCCAATATGCCAACTTTTGATACCTCTTTATAGTAATGATCAAATATCCTCTATCCATACCATAAGATTAACACAAATTTTTGCATGCACTTAGTATACTCAACCATCTAGATACTTCTAAAATTTCAACTACAAATGTCTCTACAATTTCACAAAACAGTCAAGAGTACTAGCCTTTACTTTATTGCAAAAATCCAATTCACCAATACAAACATTGACTTTGAGCAACGATTGCAAAGTCCTCCCAAATCCTATGAAACCTAATTCTACACCTTTCAAAGGAGCTTGAAGCTAACTCTTCGACCCCAAAATCTCAATCTCCGAATGCCCCCTTCCTTTTCCTCTCCTCTCTTTAAACTCCGTGAGGTCCCCTATTCTTCCACCTTAGATTCCGAATTGGAACAACAAACTTGCTTCCATGGAATTCTCGCCTCTAAGAAGATCTTTCCATCAAAAGGACGTTTCTCCGAAATGGCATAGAGAATGGAACAACTTGAAATGGAACTAAAGCCTCCGTATTCGAGACGTCATTCGGTTGCCCAACAGAGTCAGGTCTCATAATGGGTAAGAGGCCCATACTAGGATCTAGATTGGATGTCTCCATAATTGGGTCAAATTGGTCCTTCGCATCAGACTCACCCAAATATTGAATTGGTCCTTTCTCCTTTTGTCGACTCCTAGTAAGAATTACTCGGACTCATTTCTTTTGATTTATCAGAGAATCTTGAAGACCTCGATTTAATCCCTCAATTTTTTCTTAGCTTTGGATCTGTTGATCTTGATTATTGAAATTGAATGGAGCATTACATTGCTGATAAGTATGCCTCGACTGCTTGTTATTTCAACACTGGCGCATAATTGTCACTAGCTCTAAGATTAGGACATTCACTTGCATAATGATCAATCTGTCTAATATGAAAACAATGAAGTGGTCTTCTTGTACCCCCATCAGACATATTAGATGTCTCCACTAGTATATACCTACTAGGCTTGTTCTATATATGGTTAGAAAATGATTTTGGTCGTCCTGTTGGTACGGAGGGTATTTGGTTCGATGACACCAGTGTAGCATATGCTATTGTCACGTTCGGTGGTACAGCTTGCAATGGGGTGACATTAACTGGTTCATGAATATTGGCACTGAATTTGGCCATTGTTTCTCATATCGAAGTTGACTAAATATTAATAAATCTTTTCCATTTATATTTTCATCATATAGTCCTGTTTCAATACAACATCCATCTCCTCTAAACCTGTGCATCCTCTAGTATGTACCAAATAACCTAGTTGTTGTTTGATTTATAATATATTCTCAAAGACTTTATCTAAATCCTCCTCATCACTTTTGCTATCCAAGTCAATTTCATCTTCTAGTTGAGGAATATCTATGTCTTCATTAAGATCTTCTATATTTATTTTTGTCTATCTTTGTTTAAATATTTTTACTTGCTTCCCTTTAATTAGTATTTTTAAGCTTATTCCATCTAATTCCCGTAATGAGTAAGTTACATTATCATGAATAGTTGTTACCACATACGGTCCAAACCATTGCTTAGAAAACTTCCTTAAAGTACTATGTTGATTGTCCAAGCTACTATCATAGCCCAAAACCCAATCACCTTCTTCAATTGCTTTAGGCCTCAATCAATGCTGGTTATCAAATCGTGCCTTGTTTTGTAATCTTGATCTTTTAAACCTTTCTAATACTATTTGCACATCTTTCGATCTTTGCTCTAATTGTTGAATTCTAATAACTAAAAGTTTTTCTCTTATCAATCCATCTTTCCATGGTAGCACATTCCAAGTAGGTACTTTTTCTTCAATTGGCATAATTGGTTTTTGACCTATCATAAGCTCAATAGGTATACATTTCGTTACTGAGCTATGAGTTGTTCGATCAACCCATAATACAAATGACAAAAGTCGTGGCCATTCTCTAATCCTCCCATTATAAGCTTTAACTAATGCTTTCACAATCAGTGGGTGACCATGCTCAATTTTTACATTTCTTTCAGGATTATAAGCAGTAGTCAGTGATAGTTTAATTCCACATCTTTCAAAGAATTCATGAGCTTCTTGTATATTTAATTCTCCACGATCTGCACTGATTTTTTCTATACATCTGTAGTGGAAAATAACATCTTCAAGCAAAAATCTACAAATTTCTTCCATAGTTTTTGTTCTTAATGCTCTTCTTTCTACTTGATTTGATAAATTTTCATGAGTTAAGACCAAATATCTCATTTGCCATAACGTGATTGGCATAATAACCAAATCAACAATCCATTTAAAATGAATAGGTAGAGGATATGTAAGATGAAGACCATCTCGATGTTGTATATTAGAATACGTTTGACAAATTTCACATGATCCTACAAATAAGAGCACATCTCGATACATATTTTTCCACCAATATCGTTCCTTAAGCTTAGCAAAAGTAGCCCAAATTCCTCTATGTCTTGCCTATAAACTATCATGAAATACCTTTAATAATTTTTAGTTCTCTTCTTTATTGCCTATCACTCTTTGTAGCATTCTAATTCCTTTCTTTGGTCTCTTCCATAAGAATCTTTTTGGAAGCAAAAATCCATATGTTTTTTTCTTATTTTTTTAAATTTTTATGAAGACCAATTTTCTTGCTTAGTCAAGATATTCAAGTAATGACCAATATCCAATAATTCTCCTTCATAAAATTCTTCAAGAAATAGCTTGTCTTCTTTGTCAAGATTTGATATTGAATAGAATTTTGATCCAACATTATCAATGTCTTCAACCATTTCGTCTTCTCTTTCATATCTTGCTCTAGATAGCATGTCTACTATTAAATTGTCTTTTCTAGCAATATGCTTAAATTTCGGATTTAATGACTTAATATAAGCAATCCATCTTAACATTGCAATATCCGGCATTGAACAATTAGTAATCATTTCAAGTAATGGCAAGCAATCCATTTCAATTACTACTGCTGCATCAATCAAATAATCCCTTTCAGTTTTCATAGCCGAAACAACTTTTCAAAGTTCTCTTTTGATTTGCGAATATACACGTTGACAAATACTTAAAACTCTAGCTCCAAATCAAACTACAAATCTATTTCCACCTGAATCATCTTGACCCACAGTACATCCAATAGCAATAGGACTGGTATCCATAGTAAGAATTACTTATCTATTATAGTCATAATCATTTTTTCTTAAAATTGGAGATGTTATTGGTGATATTTTAGCTTTAGCTTTTATATTGCTTTAGTATGCTTTCTTTTCCATTTAAATCAATAACCCTTACGTAATAATTCATACAATGGATCCGCTACATGAGCATAATGAGAAATCTATATACGATAAAATACACAAGCTCCTAAAAACCTGCGTACTTTTATTAAAGAGACACACAAATCCTTCATCCTTCTAATTGCATCAACTTTGCTTGGATCTGACTTTCTCCCATAAAATCCACACAAATGTCCAATAATAAGAACTTCATATATTCCAAATATAGATTTTGCTCCTGAAAGTGTAAGATGAATCTCTTCAAATCGAGTTAAAATCTTTTCTCAATCTTACATATGATCAACAATATATTTGCGACACTCTTCTTCATCTAAAGTTTCATCTTTTTTTCCTTCTTTACATCCTTTGATAGGAATATCATCTAAAAAAGGCATTATTTTTTCAGGAATGAAGTCTCTTAGTACCTTGTTCATCCCATTCATCATATGTGCAATTGAGTTAATAGCACCTTGTAAGAGAGTATACATTTTAAGCAATCCAAGTGGCGTTCTCATTGTTGTTAGATCTCTATTCCTATGTGCAAGTTGAAATTGATCATAATCCGAATATAAATCACTCATTGAATAAATTGCCCTTCCCGTAAATGCTTCTGCAAACTCGTCTATTAAAGGTCCTATACTTGCATTTCTTATAGTTACTACATTCATTAGCTATATATCTTGAATAAAATATAATGATCCATTTTTCTTAGGCACCGTAAACCAACGATAAGAATATGGAGCAAAAGAAGGCTCTAAAATTTTCATTTGCATCTTTTCTTTCAATAATTCCACCAATTTAGGTAAATGTGTCCTCGGCACGGGAATTGGCCTTGAGTTCCAAGACACATGAGGTACTGTAAAGATAACCATAGGAGCAACAACATTAGGATCTACACATCCTATTTCACGAGACCCAAAGGCAAATGATTTACCTTGTTTCGTAAGCATTTTTTTAAAATATTCAATTTCTGTTGGAAATAAAGAACCATCACATCCAATCTTCAATTCTTCAAAAGTCTCCTTTGTAAATTGATGTCCTATCTTCTTTGGATCTCTTAAACTCTCTTCTTTTGATGCTTCTTCCATTTTTTTCTTAGAATCTTCTGATAAAGGTCTAGCAACAAATTTTACTTTTTTATCTATTATTTTATGTTTTGTTTCTATAATAACTTTTGGTGCTTGAAAAGATTCAAGTATAGAATAAACCTCCCTCGAATGAATTTTCACAATCTTATTATTATTCTCTAATCCAATAGATGCAATTAATTCTAAAGAATCTTCCAATCCATTTTCTTCATAAATACCTAAAATCTTCTCATCATCTTTTAATGTCCCTAACTTACATAATTCTCTTTCAATATTATATATACATATATTTTTTCTTTTAAAATCATCAACTTTTTTATATGCAATATTTCCATTCTAAAACATACCAATAAAACTTGCATCAAAGATACCTTCATCTTGCGAGAGTGCCTCCTCTTTTGTACCTCTATAATCCTGTTTTATAGTGGTACTTCTCCAAAATCCTTAAATCCTTCAAAAATACTTGGCAATGGTTTTTTCTTCAACCTATCTCGATTCCGTTCATGATTAGGAAGTACTGTTAGAAATTATATAGCTTTCCTTCAATCTTCACTACGTACCTTTGCATAAGCAGAACCATCGTTAAGTACTTTTGTTTCTATCCATATTGCCGTAATATAAGGTTGTCCTAGAATCAATGGATAAGACATATCTTGAGTAAAAAATTATTTTTCTGTTGCAATATCTCCAATCTAAATTTTGACATGTAGACAAGCTCCATATAATTTGCCTTGTGTGTTATTAGCTGCTCATATTACCCATCCATGTTCCATATCAATTGGCCATGTTTGCTTCTTATAAAGATCCTTAGACATAAGATTTATTTCAGAACCATGGTCAACTAAAACAACAATTGGTTCTTCTATATCTCCTACTTTCACCAATACTTCAGTAGTTGCCCTTGTCCAATGTTTTCAAGTATAATGGCTTGAAGCTTCCATTTCTTTATCACTATAATCTTCAAAACATACTTGTTGATTATATCCATTCTTTTCATTTGTTGATTGCTTGTAACCATTATCAACCTCTTCTTCATCTTTATATAATCCTGCATCAATAGCATGACTTATTCTAGCTTCGCCCATTAATTGCCTCTTTCGCTTAATACTGTCAATGATAATATCATAAAATTTCTTCTTTGCAATTCTCAAAATTTCTTTCAATGTGAATTCCACCTTAGCATTTAATATACATTCTTCTAATATTTCTTTAAAATTTGTTGCCGCTTCAATATTAGAAAGTAGCTTATAAGAAATTGATTTACCTTTTTTTTTTGTTTCATTTGTTTTTTCTTCTAATGATGCCAAAGTATCCTTTATAAGCAATTCTTATGAAGCCGCCTCACGAGCCTTGTTTTCTCGAGTTTGCTTCTTAAAAGAATTTCCTTCTCTTGTATCATCAAAATTTCCTCGTCTCTTTTTTTCCATCAAAGCTTTATGTTGGCTCTTAGTAATATATGCATGAATTGAAAGAGACTCAACAAGATCTTCCCAACCTGTTGTACCTCATATTATAGCTGCACTCCTCAATAATACTTCCCGAGGCATTTTTACTTTTTGTATTGTTGAAATAGCAAAAGCTCAAAATTCACTAGTTTCTATACTTCCACCAAAGTCATCATCTACTCTAGTGCCATAACTTGTACTCTCTCATGTTGCTATTCCATGTTCTATTAAATAATCTTGAATCAATGCTCTCATACCCCCTTTGCAAAAATTAGTTTGAAGCAGATCTTCTGTATCCTTTAATGTAATCTTTCCATCTTTTTAGTAAATAACTCCTTGCTGCACCATATTATTAAATTCGCTGCAATCCTTCCTAGTATGTGAAATATCATCACACCAGATACATCTTTGTACATATCCTTGTTTTGAAACATTCTTCAAATTGTTTGTAGAAATATTTTCTTCAAGTCTTGCAATTTGATTTGAAGAACTCATATTCCACGTATAATTTCTTCAATTCCCATATCTCCTTTCTTTGATAAACATGTTGAAGGTTGAACAGTAGACATTGTTGGTCGTGTTGTATGTACCTAAATTTTAGGTACTTGTACTACTTTTGGAATATTACTCCTATCCTTCATCCTTTCTCTTTGTGCAAGCAAATCCACCGCATTTTTAACATTTTTTCATTTTTTTGTCAATCCTTCATCTTCTTCTTTGTCTTCAAGAAGCAACTTCAATTTCTCTTGTAACTCTCCATCAGCAGCTTGAAGAAATAATTCAACCTTGTTCGGCTCTAATGTCAATTTTTCTACCTTCGATAATTGAAAATACTGACTTTTAAATTCCGTTAGTAGCTCTATTGCTTATAAATTCTTATTAGGTTGTTCAATCCATTCTAGAAAGAGTTTCTTAGTAACACGATCAGTGTCCTCCAAGAAATATTCGTCTTTTAATGCATGTGAAAAAATCTCCCATGAATTTCTATAAAACTCCATAATTGATGTAATATGCTCTCTTATTTCCAATATCATGGCAAGTCCAAATAATTCAACCATCTTCTTCTCAAAAACTCGATTTAATTTCATTTCTCAAACATAACATCTTAAATACTTTGAAATATCCCTTCCATCAAATTGATCAATTTTATTGACCATTGCTTACAATGCTTTGGTTGCTAAAGCTTCTTTGTGATCATTGCTTTGTTGTTGCTATATAGATAATGATAAGGCATGAAACATACTAGCAATGGACGGATCCATGTACATACCTTATCTTTTAGAAGAAGCTCCACTTGAAGCTCCTTCAAAATTTTTATTCTCGTTCTCCATAAAATAAAAATGAAAATAAACGAATCCCAATACCTTCCACCTCAAGCATTTCATGTCGGATTCACCACTTATGTCATATTACATACTATCTAGCTTGAGAACGCATCGAGTATTTAGCTGTGGAAGATAAAACAATGTTTTGCAAGTATCCAAGTAGTCTAGTGGGTTTCAACTATCTAAACATAAATTATTTTGGATTTCAATATAAAAGCTTAATCCAATTATAAAGTATTTAAAATACTATTTTTAATATCTTTTGGATATTATAAGTATAGATTTTTTATTTATATATTATTTTTATTTTTTATTTTTTATTTTTATTTTTATTTTTTAAAATCCTAATCCTAGACAGTGAGCCTTAGCAAGCTGTAATTCTCAATTTGATTGTCCGATTGTTGTGAGACTTCTACCACTTGTGTCTTTACAAGTCTTCTAAATGTTCAAGAAGTTCAATCCAATGCAACTTACAGATTGCAAGAACATTGTAAATCCACGTTGAAGTCCCTTGACCGCTACCTAGAAGGTTGATGACGAACTTTAACTTGCAATTTTTTCTTCTCTAATCGTTAATTCTCATTCAAACTTTGTGTACAACTCTGCCTTTAAGTCCTCGTTTTATCATATTAAAATTCACCTTATTCCAGCTGGTAGATCTTAGATATTACAAAATCCTAAATAACTCTAATATGCCAACTTTTGATACCTCTTTATACTAATGATCAAATATCATCTATCCGTACCATAAGATTAATACAAATTTTTGCATGCACTTAGTATAGTCAACCATCTAGATACCTCTAAAATTTCAACCACAGATGTTTCTCCAATTTCGTAAAGCAATCAAGAGTACTAGCCTTTACTTTATTGCAAAAATCCAATATACCAATACAAACACTCACTTTGAGCAATGATTATAAAGTCTTCCCAAATCCTATGAAATCCAATTCTATATCTTTCAAAGGAGCTTGAAGCTAGCTCTCCAATCCCAAAATCTCGATCTCCAAATGCCCCCTTCCTTTTCTTCTCCTCTCTTTTAACTCTGTGAAGTCCCCTATTCTTCCACCTTGGACTCCGAATTGGAAGAGCAGATCCGCCTCCATGAAATTCCCGCCTCTGAGAGAATCTTTCCATGGAAAGAACGTTTCTCCGAAACGGCATAAAGAACGGAACACCTTGAAATGGAACCAAAGCCTCCGTATTCGAGACCTCATTGGATTGCCTAATCGAGTTAAGTCTCATATTGGATAAGAGGCCCATACTAGGACCTGGATTGGATGTCCCCATAATTGGGTCAAATTGACCCTTCACATCAAACTCACCCGAATATTCAATTGGTCCTTTCTCTTTTTGTCGACTCTTGGTAAGAATTGCTCAGACTCATTCCACCTGATTTATTGGAGAATCTTGAGGACCTCGATTTAACCCCTCAATTTTTTCCTAGCTTTGAATCTACTGATCCCGATTATTGAAATTGAACGGAGCATTACATTGCTGATAAGTATGCCTCGACTCCTTGCTATTTCCACACACTGGTGCGTAATTGTCATTGGCTCTGGGATTAGGACATTCACTAGCATAATAATGAATCTGTCTACAATGGAAACAATGAAGTGGTCTTCTTGTACCCCCATCAAGCATATTTAGTATCTCCACTAGTATATACCTACTAGGCTTATTCCATGTACGGTTAGAAAATGATCCTGGTCGTCCCATTGGTACAGAGGATATTTGGTTTCATGATGCTGGTCGAACATATGCTATTATCACGTTCGGTGGTACAGCTTGCAATGGGGTGACATTAATTGGTTCCTGAATATTGGCACTAAAATTGGCCACTGTTTCTAACATCCAAGATGACTAAATATTAATAAATCTTTTCCATTTATATTTTTACCATATAGTCGTGTTACAAGATGGCAATGAAGATGAAAATACTCTGGCTTAAAGAAGATTGTTTTTTGTTGAAAAAAAAAAATGTTTCTTTCTTTTGGTGCAAGATAAGAGCATTTAAAAAGAGTATTTAATAAACCTTGTTGTTTTTGAAGTCAATATGTGAACTTGAAATCAAATCTTGATAATGGCATGCTCCAATTAACTTATTAAGGATTCAAAACATATATTGACATGAAATACTTGAGGTTCTTGTGATCTATATATATTTTGATTAGACTTGAAGTGCCTTCTAGATAATGACACTATTTTTGAAATGAATCAATAATTGCAAGAAGTTCTTTGTTGAAGATCTCATAGTTAATCTTGTTTGCTAAAAATTTCTTAGAATGAAAAGTTACTAGATAGAATTTGTCATTTATTCTCCATTTGTAATAATACTGTAGCTAAATAAAAGTATGATGCATCTTTTTCCATAAAGAATGCCTTAAAAAAGTCAACATGATACAAAATTGGTGCACAAGTAAATTCTTTCTTCAAAGCAATAAACAATGGTTCAGCTTCTTTATTCTACTCAAGTTTTTTTTACAAGTCAAACTTATAAGTGGAGCTATAATTTGAGAAAAGTTCTTGATAAAGATTCAGTAATAATTAACAAAGTCCAAAAAGCATTACACAACTCTTATTGTTGTTAGAATTTTCCAATCTATAATATTTTGGACCTTCTTTAGATCCATCATTAGTCCTTCATTGGAAATAATGTATTTCTAAAAGTCAACTTGAGTAGTCTAGAATATACACTTTTCAATCTTCACATATAATCTTGCATCTCTTAGTTTTTGTAATACATGACAAACATGAACTTCATGCTCTTCTATATTCTTAGAATAGATTAAAATATCGTCTAAATAATAAATGATAAAATCATCATAAAACTCACAAAAGATATCATTCATTAGATGTTGAAAAGTAGCTAGTACATTCGTGAGTCCAAAAAGTATGACATTATATTCAAAATTTCTATACCTAAATCAAAAATCAGTCTTTTATTCATCTCTTTCTTTGATACAGATCAAATCATATGCTCTTTGTAGATCTATTTTTGTATAGATCTTTACTTGATTTAATTGATCAAAAAGTCCTAAAATCAAAAGTAGAGGATATCTATTCTTGATGGTGATCTTGTTAAGTCCTCAATAATCATCACTCATCTATAGAGATCCATCTTTTTTCTTAACAAATAAGATAAGAATGTTGGTTGGAAATTTAAAATAGCATATAAAATTCTTGGTCAAGTTCTCATCAATATATTTTTTGAGTGCAGCCAACTCATTTTGTGATAGGCTATAAATTGGTCCAAATTGTGGTTGAGTTCCTTCTTGAAGATCGATAGTACAATCATAAGGACAATGCTCTAGAAGAATATCTGCATTCTTCTTTTAAAAACATCCTAGAAATCTTGATACTGTCTAAGAATACCACTTGATATCTTCTCACTATCAGAAATAGGCATGGCATATATAACAAAAGATGGCCTTTCATTTGCTGCATGCATAAAAGCTCTTGTACCTATCAAGAAGAATTTGGATGTATTAGACTTATAGATTTCTATTTGCTTAGTAGGACCTTAAGTTAAACTATAGAAAAAATCAAGATTGTAAGAAATCTAGTCTATTTAAAGGTTATATCATAGTAATCAAAATAATCCTTAAATAATTGGATTAGAAAGAGATTTAATCATATTAAATATTTCTAAATTATTATAACTACTAGTTGCTACTTCTACAGGAATAGAAGACAATGAACGTCCATCTATTTCTTATACATGTATAAGTTTGATTTTCTTAACTAAAGATATATCTTATTTTTTGACAAAGTCTTCATATATAAAATAGGCTCAGGCTCTTGAATCCAATAAGGCTAAGACTTTGTACTTTTTTAGTGCTAAACAAACTTGTATTGTAAAACAAGGTAAAGGATTGGAGGAGAGAATAGGACCTTTACTAGATATTGTACATGATTCGAGCCACACACTTCTTATTGCAGTTAAAATAGCTCATTTTTTAACACATTGTCTTCTTTGGCAATCATGCTTTTTATTTTATAATTGCATTGTTTCGTGAAATAATGTTGAGCAATGTGACGTCGTCAATTCTTTTTCTACTTTGTGAGGGATTTAAAATATATTGTATCGATTTGCATTAGTACTAGGCTTGATGAATAAGTTTTTAAAGACTTAGGAGCTCTTATCATTATTTGATTTTTTCCTCTCTAGCTATATCTTTGTTCTTGATGTCTTTCAAATAATCGATTGTCACATGCAATAGTTGGAGCAATAAATTGTTCTAAATATTTTGTCTTTGGCATTGTCAGTAATAAGTCTTTGATATTATCCTTCAATCCATATCAAAATTGATTGATAAAGGCTTTGTCATTCTAATCCACGCATGAGTGATTTTTTTTCCCCTTACTTAAGTACAATTTAATTAAATTGTAACTCAAGTTAGAGTCCAATATTAACTAATGTAGAGATGCAAATCATAGAGAAGATAAATAAAAAAACATAATAATATAATAATCACAATTTATCCAATAAAAAATGACCAAGTCAATTACAAATTTTTATGATTTATTTTTTAGCAGTTGTAGTTCATTTAGGTAAATGTCTTCCAAAAATTATTCAATTAAGCTTAAACTCTGAAACTTATGCATTAATATGAAAACAAAAAGAATTGGTACCACACTAGAGTGCTAGTCTAGGACTTTTTGAAATGATATCAATCATGCAAATTAGAATTACACCCAAAAAGTTATCTATGGATGAAGTTTTGATGACAAAAATTCATCCAAAGTTGGAAATTCTTTATTAATTAGCTTCAAATATTAATATGTTATTTAATTTATCTTTTATATTAAAATTCAGTATTAATATGGAGTTAAATTTTTTAATATGAAAGATAAAAATTAAAAGATAAAAAATAAAATAAATAACAAAGTTAAAAGTTGGAAGTAAAAAATAAAAGTTATAAATTAAGATTAAAAATTAAATTAAATGAAATAACCTAAAGATAAATAGTTGAAGATAAAAAGTAAGTCAAATTTAAAAGTTAAGTAAAAATAGAATAATATAAAGGTCAAAAGTTGAAGGTAAAAAAGTAAATTTAAAGTTAAAAGTTAAGTAAAGATTGAAATAATATAAGGTTAAAAATTAAAGGTCGGAAGGTAATTGGAAGTTAAAATTTAACAATTAATTACCAAAACAAGGTAAAAGGTTCAATTAAGTAGTATTAATTAGAGATAATAATATGAGTGAAGAATCAATCTAGAAATCCATGCATTATAAGTCTAATTAGGAGGTGATTAGGGAAGAAAGGTTACCTTCATCATGTTGAATTGAGGTAGCAAATCCTAACCAATTGGAAATCCATCAAAAACCCTCTTTAACTCCTACATGTGTAAGTTATTTTTGTACTGAACCTTCACTTGAATGAGCTCCTATCCCTTAATTTTTGCAATATTCCAGTATGCAATAGTTGAGATGAGATATTTTAAAGTTGGCCTCCCGAACTGCCAGGGCAGCAGACCTCCTTGCACTTAAAAATCCACTAAAGATTCATAAAAGCTTCAAAATTTCTAAGTTAAACTTTCCTTGGAACGAGACTTTAAGATTCCTTTGTTGTAATAATTTTTACAAAACAATCTTCAATAGGCACTGCGCTGTGAAATTCCAAAGCTAACTCTAATGCACATCCCTTGTACTGGTCGGCATCAGATCCCTTATTACTTAAGAATTCACTGAAAATTCATAAAAGCTTCAAACATTTTAATCAAAATTTTCTTAAAAAATAGACTTTAGAATGAAAATAAATCAAAACCACTTTAGAAGCAAGATAGAAATTATTGAGCAATGAATTTTTTGAAGTTGGCAGTTCTCAAAGGCTATGGCAATGCACCCTTCTTTACTTGAAATTCTACCAACAACTCATTAAAGCTCCAAATTATACATGCTTGGTGTCCTTGGAAAGATAGTAACTAGGAAAAGGTGGTTATAAAATATCACAAGAAAAAAATATAATTAAAGAAACTAAAAGGTGGAAACCTAAGCAGTTACAAAATATAGGGAGTTTTTTTAAAAAAGGATAAAAATTGGCATAGCTTTGCCATAAAAAAAGAGAGAGAGAGGGCTTGGAAAACCAAGCCACTCTTATACAATTGAGTGGAGCTCGTAGGAGGTTGGCCACATCTCCACCCTTAATTTCTAAGATCCCTAATCTAAATCTATGGCCTATAATAATCCTAGGCCTAAAACCGATTTTAAGGCTATAAATGCCATAACTCAAAAACTTATGCCTTTTTGGCAAAAAAAATACCACCAAAGTGTCCAAACCACATTCTTATCCTAAGATTGATTATTCATAAATTCAAATCCGAATTCTAAATCATTAAAATAATTAATTTACTAATTTAGATATAAATTTCAACTATAATTCTAATTCTAAGTATTCTAATTAGGAGATCAACAAGGATTCTTGCCATCAAAGCCTTCATAATCACCATTCTTCAATTTGAATTCCCTTAAGTACAAACTCTTCGCAAATCACAATCTCTAATTTTAATTTGGTCTTGAATTAATACGATTTTGATTTTTTATTTATTAATTTATTTTCCATTCATCAACTCAAAGTAGTGATAAAAATCACTATGAAAGCAAAATCCACCATAAAAAATAACTCATCTCTATCTTCTAAGGATCATCATTAATTTAACAATTAGATTTTATAAATTTTAATCCATTTAAATTGCAAAAAGAAATTTAAGCTTCAAAGTCTTGAAATTAATTAGGAAGATAGAACAATTAGATTTGAGGAGTTTTCTAACCATAGTCAAATTAGAAATTAGCCTTAGAGTTGAAAATTAAGATTGTGCATTAATTCAAGATATAATTTTTAAGAATTAAAAGAGAAATTTTACTAAAATTTTAGTTTTGGCACTAAAAGAGAATTTAGGCCAAATCAAAAAGAAGTCATAGACCTTCTAAATTTAATATTTTTTTGAATTTTAATAATCAATCAATTTGATAATTAAAAATATCTATCTAATTAATAATCTAAAAATATAATAAAAGTCATAATTAACTACATAACTAATTTGATTCTATTAATTAATCATCTTAGTATTAAAATTAATAAAAATATGTAAAACAAATTACAAAAGTAATTGTAATTCACTGTTGGAGCTTTTAATTGTATTCACACCATGTCGCAAGCAAGGTTTTGAAATTCAGCAGCATATATGGCGGCTAACCATGATCCTTGCTATAAAGATAAGAATTTAATTTTTGCTACTCTTTCTCGATTACTTTTTCCAAATGTAGCTATAAACATTTCTAGGAATGAATTCAAATTATAAAATAGTTGTGAATTTTTTTCCATTAAAGGTGCAAATAAAAAGAGAGCACTTCTTGATAGAAGTGCGCTTATGAATTCAACTTGAGTAAATCCATCAGAGTATTGGAAAGGATGCAATCTTAAATAGAGCTTGACTTGTTGCAAAAATCTTCAAAAATTTGATTTTTTTCCATCAAACTTTTTAGGCATACTAATCCTTGTCTTTTCCATACTTTTAAAAGCAAAACTCTTTGGATTTGGTTGTGAAATTGATCTACTTACTTCCTTCAACTACATAATTTTTTGTCAAAAACTCTGAACTTCTTCCATAGGCATAGGTATAATATCTCTATGATTCACGTTAAAAATACGTGAGATTTCTACTCTTAGAATATTAACAAATTCATGAAGATTTGCAATAGTTGCAAATCTATTCTTACTTCTACTAGAAGTAGCATCCATAATCTTTTGTTCTATAGAAAACTCAAACAAATTCAAAAAATTAAATTAGAAGAGGATAATCTACGACTTCTAATAAAAATTTCTATAAAGAGGAGTAATCCACTCTCTTTAAAGAAAAAATCAGTGTTAGAAAATAAGATTTTTTTATTTAAAGGTGGATAGTCCATAACTTTTAAAATACAATAATAGAAATAGAATAATCTACTCACTTTTCAAACAAGACAGAAATAATATGTTAGCATTCTTGTCAAATTATCAAAGACATTAATCTCAAAGAAAGAAAATCTTCAATACACTCTTATATCATTAAAAAAAACTAAAAAGTCACTCAAAGATAATATAATATTGAGCTAGAATGGCTATTGCCAAAAACAAGTAGACTAGAAAGACTTCAAATAAGACTAAAGACTAGAAAAGTATTGATAAGAGTGAAGAAGGCTTCATTCTTGTCTCCATATATATTCTCTAACTAAGAGCTACATGGCAATATTCTATAGGACCTCCAATATGTGTTGACTTTGCTAGCCACATGTCTTAACTTGTAGGACAAATTATCTATATATATGCCACATAATTAGCTTATTTCACAAGCTATTATATGAAATTAACTTATCTCATAAGCTACCAATACATGGTTAATTTATTGGCTAAATTTTAACCTACATACACATCTAAAATCAAAACCATGTCTAAAAAGCTTCTAAGAAGCTTTTTCAAAAGACTTTATGAAATTAATTTATATTTATCTATTTCTATCTAATAATATAAGTAACTATTGGGATAAATATATATATCTATGACAAATGGCTATTGTCAAAGATAAGAAGATTAGAAACACTTGAAATAAGTTTAAAAACAAGATTGACATTGAGAAGAGTGAAGAAGGCTTTATTTATTGAAGAAATACAATAAGCAAGATATAAGTAAGTAGAAAACAACAAGGTTAGACACAAGAGAAGAGTGGAATGAGATGCCTCTCACTTCCAACATCCTTTACTTATAGGTAGAAATTACATCCATTTTGGCTAACATTCATCTTACTTTCATCCAACTAAACCCTAGATTTTTCTTAACCTAGCCGCCACCTATAACCCTAGCCGCCACTTTAAATCCTAACCGCTACTTATAACCCTAGCCACCACTTATAACCCTAGCTACGACCTTGTTAACTTTCTTTCATCTTTTTGCTGCCCTTTGACCATTAACGACTTATCTAAGATAATATCTTTTACCTTCAAACTTATCAATCATTTATTTTAACACTCTCACTTTGCTATTAGCCAAAGGCTAGTAAACTTAATCCCTTTATCAATTTGTAATGTCTATCCTTCACCAATGCTTTTGTCAGCAAATCAGCAAGCATGTCTTTCATTGCACAGTACTTCATGTCAATTACTCCCATCTCAATCTTCTCCTGTATGAAGTGATGTTGAATATCAATGAGCTTTGTCCTTGAATGATATTTTGGATTCTTGGCAAAAGTAAGATATCCTTAATTGTCACACTTCATTGGAGTTGCTTCCAATTGCACAAGTCCAATGTCTTCTAAAACTTATCTTAGCCATATTGCCTCCATTGCACCATGACTTGCTGCCATGTATTCCGCCTCCATTGTAGACCTTACAATTATTGGTTGTCTCTTGTAATTCCATGAAATTGCTTCCACTCCAATAAAGAATACATATCCAGTTGTTGATCTTCTATCATTTGTATTCCCATCCAATCCGCATGACAATATCCTCTTAATGGTTGTCCAATGAATTGGTCCAGCCTTTGACATGTGTTGACTCACAATATTCGCCACATATGCAAGATCCACCCTTGTACCAACCATTGCATACATAAGTGAGCCTACTGCTGCCTTGTATGGACATCTTTCATATGTATGAACATCTTTCATTTCTTCTTCAACTTCAACAAATTCCTCATCCGTGAGCTTCATCAACTTCAAATTTGCCTCTAAAGGTGTTCCAATGGACTTGTGCTCCTCCATTTTGAACCGTTTCAATACTTCTTTAATGTACTTCTTTTGGTTCAATGTAATGATCTTTTTAGCTCGATCTTTCACAAACTCCATTCCTAAACAATAGTGGAGCTCTCTCAAATCACTCATTTCAAATTCTTTTGCTAGCTTTGCCGTCAATCAATCCATTTTTTTCAAAGTATTGGTCAAGATGATCAAATCATCAACATAAAAAATTACAATGAGCAAGAAGTTTTTTGATTGCATCACATACATGGAATGATCAACCTTACTCCTCACAAATCCTTCATTCACAAAGAAGATATCAATACGTTGGTACCATGCCCTTGATGATTGCTTGAGCCCATACAAGGATTTTTTCAACTTATACACAAGGTTTTGTTTGTCTTCTTCAACAAATCCTTGAGGTTGATTCATGTAGATGTCTTCTTCTAATTCTATATTCAAGAAAGCCGTCTTCACATCCATTTGGTGCATCTCTAAGTCCATTGTTGCCACAATTGCCACAATAGTTCTAATGGTGGTGAATTTGGCCAGGGAAGCAAATGTCTCATTGAAATCAACACCAGCAACTTGTGAATAACCTTTTGCTACCAATCTTACCTTATAACTCACAACATTGCCCATTGCATCCCTCTTTATTCTAAACATCCATTTACAACCAATTGAAGCTTTATTTGGTAGAAGTTGAGTCAATTTCCATATTCTATTGTCCATGAGTGATTTATACGCTTCTTTTATAGCATTCTCCCACTTCATAGCATCCATGGACTTCATTGCATCATATAAACTCAATAGATCAGCAAGAAGTGCAACATTGGCATGTTCTTTACTTATTTGAGGAAAAATGTGGTCCTTCCACCATTCACCACGTTGTTTTCTATCTTTCAAAGGATATCTCCTTTCATTTGAAGAAGACTCAACTTGTTGTACTCCATAGTCACATCCAACCTTCTTTTCTTTCGAAGATAGTCTTTTTTCACTCAAAGGTTCATAATCCTCATCACCATCATCATCAACATTTTCATGTTCTTCATTGCTGGTCTTAGCAATTATAAAGGCCTTCTTGTCCACCTTCTTTGCCTTTTCACCTTCATTTCCACCTTTACAACAATCATTGTCTTTGTCTTCTTCTTTCTTTGCTAAATTTGAATATGTTTCTACAAACACACCATTAGTCCCACTTGGACTTATTTCCAAGTGCTCACAAGTACTCTTGTACTCCAAAAACTCAACATGACGACTTTTGATGATTTTTTTAGTCTCCAAACACATGAGCCTATAAGCCTTTGTACCTTCACATTATCCAACAAAGACACATTTTGTATCTTTTGCATCAAATTTTGATCACATATAATCTGTAAAGAGATTAATCTTCAAAGCAAAGAGTTAGTCTCAAACAATCTAGTATCTTTGCATATGATATGCATCCAAAAGTCTTCATATGAGAAACACAAGGTTTTTTTATGGTGCCTAGGAAAATCATTTATTTTAAATTTTGTAGAAATAGATTAAGAAAGATCTGAAGAAGAAGCTGTTAAGTAAGAAGATAGGAGATAAACAGTGAATTAGGAATATAGTGTTAGAAGACTGAAGAGAAGGTCAAAATCCCGAAGATAGTTATCTTAAAGATCTTTGGAAATTTACATTTGGAAGATGACCTTCAAACAGACCTTCGACCTTCGAGATTAGCTATCTTCTAGATTTTACACTTAGTAGGATAGAGTTAGAGTTTATTAGAGAAAACCTTTTTGTACATTTTTCGAAGGCGAAGGACCTTCAACCCATTTCCTAAAGGAAGATGACCTAGTCCAAAGACCAGAAGTTAGGAATTATTGGCAAGCTCTTCAAGTGAAGGATCGCAGATTCATAGCGACAGGAATCGCAGACTTAGAGGATGTGGATTTCGTACAGTCACCAAAAGGAAAACGTAAGAGCGGAGCTGTAACCACGACACGCAAGAAACGAAGGTAGCAACCCAAAGATGTGCCCTCGGATCAGACAATTTGGATCGACGGGCAGGACCAACCTGAAGATGAGGTCGTTTCTCACCCGCATGTGCAGGTAACTGAAGGTGAGAAGAGTGGAGGTGCCTTTCGAAGGGCCTTCGGAAGAGCCACAAAGAGCAGGACGTTCGGAAGCAACTTCGGAAGCAACTTCGGAAGCAACCCCACAGGGAGATCGAAGATTTGAAGGCCTTCAACCAACGAGCTGAAGGAACTCTGGAATGGACTAGGAAGATCGATGAAGAACGGAAGGCGGCAGTAGTAGCACCACAGAAGGCTCTTGAGAATCTTTTAAGAGTCTCAGTTGACACATTTTCTACTAAGACAGAAGGTACTGGACCTTCACATACTTAGTAAAACAGACCTTCGACCTTCATGATTAGTGTATCCACAGTTATAACAGATTTCAGTTAGTTAGTTAGAGGTAGGTAGTTAGACCTTTCCAAACTAGAGTAGTATAAATAGAGAGGGATCTGAGGAAATCAGGATCCTTTGTTTCGGTGTCATATTACGTGCCTTCTTGCTCGAGAACGCGCCGGGCGTCTGGCTGTAGAAGGTAGTATGGAGATTCACCGATAGTCAAGCAGTCTATCAGTTTTTGACTGCTGGAATATAAACGACTGCAACAATGTACCGTAAATCAATACGGGTGCTCTTCGACTGCTTGTCGAAGTCCTTTTTGCCCAGCCGGTAGGTCTCTAGACGTTACAGAGAACCCCGTACAACCCAAACTGTTAACCTTCAATACTGCTTTGTACTTACGATCTTGTATCCACTGATTGTCTTCTTAGATTAACCCAATAAATTTCATTCACTCCGCATACTCAATCCTATAGACACCCTTTTAATCCTTCAATCACAGACATAACTCGATTTTACAAAACAGTCAAGAGTATTCAAACCCACTTCATTTAAAAATCCCGATTCACCATTACAACACTGACTTCAGAAGCGATTGCCTCAGTCTTCCCCAAAACTCTACGAAGAAGAAAAATCCAAATTCTATGTCTTTCCTTCCCTGACCCGAAGCATGAAGCTCTTCTCTCTAATTCCCTTGATCTTCCAAAACCTCCAATAAAAAAAAAACCCGAACTGGTAACCTTGCAGAAGCTTGAAAAATCCTTCCCCCCCCCGATTTCCCTCAAAAAAAAAACCACCCCCAAAACTATATCCCACCTAACCTTATCCTCTGAATTTCTTCAATCTTCCGTCTTAGATCCGGAATTGGCTCCCACCTCAAGCTTGAATCCGAAATTGGCTCTCGCCGTCAAGCTTTCTCCTACGTTTTTGCCTTTAAGAAATCCATTTACCAAAAACAACGTTCCCTGAGACGGCACAGAGAACAGGACAGCCTGAAACAGAATCGAACCCCGTAATTGGGACCACATTGAGTCGCCCGACCAATTCAGGTCCTATATTAGGAAAGATGCCTGTAGTAACCTGGATGTTCCCGTAATTGGGTCAAATTGGTCCTCGCGTCAGATTGGCTAAGACCCGTAGTAAGACCTGGATTTCCCGTAATTAGACTGCACTGGGTTGACCGGCCAATTCAGGTCTCATATTGGATAAGAGGACCCGGATTGGATTATCGAAATTGGATCCAATTGGCTCCTCGAACCCGTCTTGTGAATTGGTCCTTTTCTTCCTGCTGACTCCCGTTATTCGGATCGAATGGAGCATTTCAGTATGCCCCGGCTGACTGTAATGGAGTGACTGAACCTGACCACTCAATATTTGTACTGGAGTTGGTCGATGCTCCCAATATTCGAGGTAACTCAATATTAATAAAATTCCCCTTTCTTTTTATTTTCACTGTATAATCGTGTTACAACACGACATCCACCCCCTCTGAACCTGTGCATCCTCCGATATGCACCAATTTACCCAATTGCTGTTTGATTCAGAATATATCCCCTACGTCTTTGTCCAGTTCGTCTTCGTCACCTTCATTATCCATATCACTTTCATCTTCTTGCTGCGGAATCTCTGTACCTTCATTAAGGTCTTCCATATTCATCTTTGCGTGTCTTCGTTTCAATATTTTTACTCGCTTCCCTACAATTGGTATTTTCAATTTTGTACCATCTAACTCCGGTAACGAGTAAGTCGCATTATCATGAACAGTTGTTATAACATATGGTCCAAACCAACGTTTTGAAAATTTCCGCAAAGTACTATGTTGATTATCTAGACTATTGTCATAAACAAGTACCCAGTCACCTTCCTCGATTGCTTTTGGTCTCAATCGATGTTGCTTATCGAATCGCGCCTTGTTTTGTAACCTTGCTCTTTTTAACCTTTCCAATGCTATCTGGACATCTTCCGTTCTTTGCGCCAATTGTCGAATCCTAATAGCCAGAAGTTCTTCTCTTGTCAATCCATCTTCCCATGGTAGCATACTCCAAGTAAGTACCTTTTCTTCAATCGGCATAATTGGTTTTTGACCTGTCATAAGTTCTACTGGCATATATCCTGTCACCGAACTATGTGTTGTTCAGTCAGCCCATAATGCAAATGACAAAAGCCGTGGCCACTCTTTAACCTTCCCATTACAAGCTTTAACCAATGCTTTCACAATCGGCGGGTGACCGCATTCGCTTTTCGCATTCCCTTCCGCATTATAAGCAGTAGTCAGTGATAGTTTAACTCTACATCTTTCAAAGAACTTACGAGCTTCTTGTGCATTTAATTGTCCACGATCTGCAGTGATTTTTCCTACGCACCCGTAACGGCAAATGACATCTTCAAGCAAAAACCTACAAATCCCCTCTGTAGATTTTGTCCTCAATGCTCTTCCTTCTATTTGATTTGATAAATCTTCACGAGCTAAAACCAAATATCTCATCTGCCATAACCCAACCGGCATAATAACCAAATCAACAACCCATTTAAAATGAATAGCTAGAGGATACGTAGGATGAAGACCATCTCGATGTCGGATATTAGAATACGATTGACAAATTTCACATGACTCTACAAATGAGAGCACATCTCGATACATATTTTTCCACCAATATCGTTCCTTGAGTTTAGCAAAAGTAGCCCACATTCTTCTATGCCCTGCCCATAAACTATCATGAAACTCCTTTAATAATTTTAGTTTTTCTTCCCTTTTGCCTATCACTCGTTGTGGCATCCCAATTCCTTTCTTCGGTCTCTTCCATAAGAATCCATCTCGAAGTAAAAATCCATATGCTTTTTTTCTTATTTGTTTGAATTTTTCTGTAGACCGATTTCCCTGCTTAGACAAGGTATTCAAATAATGACCAATATCCAATAATTCTCCTTCATAAGATTCTTCAAGAAATAGCTTGTCTTCTCTGTTGAGATTTGATATCGAATAGAATTTCAATCCGACATCATCAATGTCTTCAACCATTTCGTCCTCCCTCTCGTATCTTGCTCGAGATAGTATGTCTGCTACTAAATTGTCCTTTCCAGTGATATGCTTAAATTCTGGATTTAGTGACTTAATATAAGCAATCCATCTCAACATTGCAATATCTGGCGTTGAATAGTTAATAATCATTCCAAGCAATGGCAAGCAATTTGTTTCAATTACTACTACTGCCCCAATCAAATAGTCCTTTTCAGCTTTCATAGCCGAAACGACTCCCCAAAGTTCTCTTTTGACTTGCGAATATGCACGCTGATAAATACTTAAAACTTTAGCCCCAAATCGAACTGCAAATCTACTCTCATTCGAATCATCTTGACCCACCGCCCATCCAACGGCAATTGGACTAGCGTCTACAGTAAGAATCACTGGTCTATTGCACTTATAATCAACCTTCTTCAATATTGGAGGTGACATCAATAATTTCTTCAATCTTTGCATTGCCTGAATATGCCTTTCTTTCCATTCAAATCGGTAACCCTTGCATAACAGTTCATATAATGGATCTGCTATGTGAGCAAAATGAGGGATCCAAATTCGATAAAATACACATGCACCCAAAAACCTGCGAACCTCTGTTAAAGAACCACAATCCTCTTTCATCCTTCCAATTGCATCAACTTTAGTCGGATCTGGTTTTCTTCCGTAAGATCCGCATAAATGTCCAACAATTACAACCTCTCGCACTCCAAATACGGACTTCATACCCGATAATATAAGATGAACTTCTCCAAGCCGAGTTAAAATCTTTTCACAATCTTGTATATGATCAACAACATATCTGCGACACCCCCTCATGTCTAAAGTTTCATCCTTGTCTCCTTCTCTGCACCCTTTTATAGGAACATCATCCAGAAAAGGCATAGTCTTTTTTGGAATAAAATCTCTAAATACCTTATTCATCCCATTCATCATATGCGCAACTGAGTTGGTCGCGCCTTGAGGAAGAGTGCACATTCTAACCAATCCAAGTGGTGTCCTCATCATTGTCATATCTCTACTTCCTTCGGCAAGTTGAAATTGATCACAACCTGAATACAAATCACCCATTGAATAGATCGCCCTTCCAGCAAACGCCTCAGCAAATTCATCCACAATAGGTCCAATTCCTGCATTCCTGACAGTTACAACATTCACCGGCTGCATATCTTGAATAAACCGCAGTGACCCATTCTTCTTTGGTACCGTAAACCATCGAGTAGAATACGGCACAAATGAAGGTTCTTATATTTTCATCTTTATCTTTTCTTTCAATAGTTCCACCAATTTAGGTAAATGTGCCCTCGGTACTGGAATCGGTCTTAGATTCCAAGGTACATGCGGTACAGTGAAGATAACCATAGGTGTTATAATATTTGGATCCACACACCCAATTTCATGAGATTCGAAGGCAAACGATCTACCTTGTTTAGCCAACATCTTTTTGAAGCAAGTAATTTCCTCCGGCAATAAAGAACCATCAGAACCAATCTTCAATTCTTCAAAAGTCTCTTCAGTAAACTGATGTCCAATACTCATTGGATCTCTTAAACTTACTTCTTTTGATGCTTCTCCCATTTGTTCTTTAGAATCCTCTGGTAATGGTCTGGCAACAGGCTTTACCTTCTTATCTGCCGTTTTATATCTCGTCTCTACTGTGACTTCTGGTGCTTGAAAAGATTCAAGCATGGTATAAACCTCTCTCGAATGAATCTCAACAATCTTATCATTATCTCCTAACCCAATAGATGTAATCAATTCCAATGAATCTTCCAGCCCATTTTCTTCATAAACATCCAAAATCCTCTCATCATCTTGCAATGTACCTATCTTGTATAACTGTCCTTCAATATCATATAATCTTTTTCTTTCTTTTCTTTTAAAATCATCAACTTTCTTATACATAATATTTCCATTCTCCAATATATCAATAAAACTTGCATCAAAGGCACCTTCATCTTGCGAGAGTACCTCCTCTTTTGTACCTCCATAATCTCGCTTTACAGTGGTACCTCCCCAAAATCCTTAAATCCTTCAACAATCTTTGGCAATGGTTTCTCCCTCAACCTATCTCGATTCCGTTCATAGTTAGGAGGTACTGTTAGAAATTGTACAGCTTTCCTCCCATCTTCGCTCCATACCCTTGCATAAGCAGAACCATCGTCAAGTACCTTTGTTTCCATCCGTGTTGCCGTGATATAAGGTTGTCCTAAAATCAAGAGATAAGACGTTGTATCTTGAACGAAGAAATGTTGCTCCGTCGCAACATCCCCAATCCGAATTTTGACATCTGGACAAGCTCCAAATAATTCGCCTCGTGTGTTATTAGCTGCTCGTATTGCCCATCCATGTTCCATATCAATTGGCCATTTTTGCTTCTTATAAAGATCTTTAGACATGAGATTTATTTCAGAACCATGGTCCACCAAAGCAACTATTGGTTCTTCTATATCTCCTACCTTCACCAATACCTCAGTAGTTGCCCTTGCCCAATGCTTTCGAGTATAATGGCTCAAAGTTTCCATTCCCTTGTCACTAGAATCTTCGAAACGTACTCGCTGATTATACCCATTCTTTTCATTTGTTGGTTGCTTGTAACCAATATCAACCTCTTCTTCATCTCTACATATTCTTGCATCAATAGCATGACTCATTCCAGTTTTGCTCATTAATTGCCTCTTTCGCTTAATGCTGTCAATGATAACATCATGAAACTCCTTCTTTGCAATTCCAAAGACTTCTTTCAATGTGAATTCCACCTTAGCGTTTAATATACGTTCTTCCAACACCCCTTTCAAATTTGTTGCCACTTCAATGTCAGAAAGTAGCTTATAAGCAATTGATTTGCCCTTATCTTTTGTCTCCGTTGTTTTTTCTCCCAATGATGCTGAGGTATCCTTTACAGGCAATTCTTGTGAAGTTGCCTCCCGAGCCTTGTCTCCTCGAGTTTGCCTCTTAAAAGAATTTCCTTCTCTAGTATCATCAAAATTTCCTCGTCTTTTTTCTTCCATCAAAGCTTCATGTTAGCTTTTAGCAATATATGCATGAACTGAAAGAGACTCAACAGGATCCTCCCAACCTGTTCTTCCTCGTATTGTAGCTGCAGTTCTCAATAACGCTTCTCGAGGTAATTTTCCTTCTTGCATTGTAGAAACGGCAGAAGCCCAAAACTCACTAGTTTTCGTACTTCCACCAATTTCATCATCTACTCTAGCACCATAACTTGCACTTTCTCGTACTACTGTTTCATGCTCTTTTAAGTAATCTTGAACCAATGCTCTCATTCCTCCCTTGCCAAAATTGGTTTGAAGAAGTTCCTCCCTATCTTTCAATGCTATCTTCCCATCTTTCCAGCAAATAATTCCTTGCCGTATCATATTATTAAATTCATTGCAATCTTTTCTAGTGTGTGAAGCATCATCACACCAAATGCATCTTTGTACATATCCTTGTTTTGAAACATTCTTCGAATTGTTTATAGAAGTATTTTCTTCAAGTCTTGCCAATTTGATTTGAAGATCTCGCATTCCTCGTATAATTTCTTCCATACCCATATCTGCTTTCTTTGACAAGGATGTCGAAGGTTGAACTTTAGGCATTGTCGGTGGTGTTGTACGTACTGGAGCTTTGGGTGCTTGTATTGTTTTCGGAATATTACTCCTATCCTTCCTCCTTTCTTTTTTTGTAAGCAACCCCACCGCATCTTCAACGTTCTTCCACTTCGTTGTCAATCCTTCATCTTCTTCTTTGTCTTCAAGAAGGGATTCTAATTTTTCTTGCAATTCTCCATCAGCAGCTTGAAGAAATAGATCAACTTTGTTCGGCTCCAATGTCAATTTTTCTACCTTCGATAATTGAGAGTACTGCCTCTCAAATTCCCTTAGTAGCTCTGTTGCTTGCAAATTCTTATTGGGCCGTTCAATCCATCCCAGAAACAGCTTCTTAGTAACGCGATCAACATCTTCCAAGAAATATTCGTCTTTCAATGCATGTGAAAAATCCTCCCATGAATTCCCACAACGATCCGTAATTGATGTAATGTGGTCCCTAATCTCCGGTATCGTGGCAAGTCCAAATAGTGCAACCATTTTCTTCTTAGAAACCCGATTTAATTCCATTTCACGAACATAACATCTTAAATACCTTGAAATATTCCTCCCATCAAATTGATCAATTTTATTGACCACTGCTTGCAATGCTTTGGTTGCCAAAGCTTCCTTTTGATCATTGCTTTGCTGTTACTACATTGATAATGAGAAGGCTTGAAACAAACTAGCAATAGATGGATCCATGTGCATACCTTGTCCTTTAGAAGACTCTCCACCAGAAACTTCTCCCAAAAATCCTTCAAAATTTTTATTTTCGTTTTCCATAAAAATAAAGATAAAATCAACCGAAATCCAATACCTTCTACCTCAAGCTTTCACGTCGGGTTCACCACTTTTTGTCGTATTACGTGCTTTCCTGCTCGAGAACGCGCCGGACGTCTGGCTGTAGAAGGTAGTATGGAGATTCGCCGATAGTCAAGCAGTCTATCAGTTTTTGACTGCTGGAATATAAACGACTGCAACAATGTACCGTAAATCTATATGGATGCTCTTCGACTGCTTGTCGAAGTCTTTTTTTTGTCCCAGCCGGTAGGTCTCTAGACATTACAGAGAACCCCGAACAACCCAAACTGTTAATCTTCAATACCCTTTTGTACTCACGATCTTGTATCTATTGACTGTCTTGTTAGATTAACCCAATAAATTTCATTCACTCCGCATACTCAATCCTATAGACACCCTTTTAATCCTTCAATCACAGACATAACTCGATTTTACAAAACAGTCAAGAGTATTCAAACCCACTTCATTTAAAAATCCCGATTCACCATTACAACACTGACTTCAGCAGCGATTGCCTCAGTCTTCCCCAAAACTCTACGAAGAAGAAAAATCCAAATTCTATGTCTTTCCTTCCCTGACCCGAAGCATGAAGCTCCTCTCTCTAATTCCCTTGATCTTCCCAAACCTCCAATAAAAAAAAAACCCGAACTGGTAACCTTGCAGAAGCTTGAAAAATCCTTCCCCCCCCCGATTTCCCTCAAAAAAAAAACCACCCCCAAAACTATATCCCACCTAACCTTATCCTCTGAATTTCTTCAATCTTCCGTCTTAGATCCGGAATTGGCTCCCACCTCAAGCTTGGATCCGAAATTGGCTCTCGCCGTCAAGCTTTCTCCTACGTTTTTGCCTTTAAGAAATCCATTTACCAAAAACAACGTTCCCTGAGACGGCACAAAGAACAGGACAGCCTAAAACAGAATCGAACCCCGTAATTGGGACCACATTGAGTCGCCCGACCAATTCAGGTCCTATATTAGGAAAGATGCCCGTAGTAACCTGGATGTTCCCGTAATTGGGTCAAATTGGTCCTCGCGTCAGATTGGCTAAGACCCATAGTAAGACATGGATTTCCCGTAATTAGACTGCACTGGGTTGACCGGCCAATTCAGGTCTCATATTGGATAAGAGGACCCGGATTGGATTATCGAAATTGGATCCAATTGGCTCCTCGAACCCGTCTTGTGAATTGGTCCTTTTCTTCCTGCTGACTCCCGTTATTCGGATCGAATGGAGCATTTCAGTATGCCCCGGCTGATTGTAATGGAGTGACTGAACCTGACCACTCAATATTTGTACTGGAGTTGGTCGATGCTCCCAATATTCGAGGTAACTCAATATTAATAAAATTCCCCTTTCTTTTTATTTTCACTGTATAATCGTGTTACAACACGACACTGGTGGCTGTAGCTATTGAAGGTTGAATTCAGATTCCCTCGTCGATACTCTGAGACTCAAGCAGCTTGGTGCTCATCTCTTTTGGTAGTTGAATCTCTATGAGAGTAAGTCCCTGTACACAGTGAAGATCCTTGTCTTCGAGGCAAGAGTAGTTGTGTGGCATCCATAGTAGCATTGAAGGTAGCACACTTCGAGGAAGGTGTTATTTCCTTGCAGTAGACTGCCAAATCGAGAGGACCTGCCTTCAGATTGAGTTTTTGAGCTCGGAATAAAGTGATCATCCATCTCAAGAGACTTTGTTTCATTCCAGATAAGAGAGGATTTGAGTAGAGAAACTAGAAGATTGTGTATCTGAAGACCTGTTTAGAACTGGCCTTCAACTTGTTGGGTTATGTCTATCACCCAGGAGTCTAAACTAAGAGTGAAGTGACTGAATGAAGAAGATGTGGCATATTTGCAAGCTATTTGAGATCTTTGACCATTTTCCTCGTAGGATCGACCTGTATTCACCATATACCTACAATCTTGTGGTTTTGTGAGTCGTTACATACAGTTACATTTTTGGCGCTGCTGCCGGGGAACTGTGTGCCAAAGAACTCAGACGAGTTGCAACTTCCTCTGATCGGAATCTCACCACTATGAATGAGGTCAGAGGACGAAGAAGAACAACATGTGGATGAACGTGCCGAACGCAGAAGACGAAGGGACGAGATTCAAAGGAAGCAAGAGCTTGAATTGAAGCTGAAGGAGAGTAATTGGATTCCTCGAAGACAGTCAAAAAGAACTCAAAGCCGATATCCTCCTTCTTCTTTTGGTATCGTTCTGTTCCCACAAAGAGAGAGATTAGCTGTAAACTTATACAGAGAAGAAGGTGACGAACCGTTGGAAAGCGAGAACGTTGAAGATACGCCTTTAAGCCCATGTTCATCGGATTCAGGAAGATCCCCATCTTCCCCGAGGACAAGGAGACATACGACTTCAACAATCTCCTCGTGGACAAAGAAGTCAAGGTGGAATACCAAGACCAAAGGTACGGAAGGTGCTGGACCTTCTGAATCCACAGAACCACGGACTTCCATTGTTCCAAAGATAACTGAGAAACAAGTCGAAGATGTCTTCAAAAACATTGATCCGAGAACCATCATCGATCAATTAGAACCAATGGTACTCAAACAGAACCTTAGACTTGATCAACAAGAAGAGGACATCATCCGAGGATCAACACTCGAAGAAGAAGCAAAAGACAACCTATAAGAGGAAGGTCAACAAGAAGAAGAGCCAGAAGAAGAAGAAAGGGAAGAGCAGACCAATCCAGTACTTTCGAATTTACTCCCTTCATCTTCCCTAACAGCTCTTCCACCTTCGACAAAAGGGAAGCAACCACCCAGTGCGGCGACCCCAGTTTCAATACCGGTGCCACCACCTCCACCTCCACCTCATCCATCGGCGTTAGCTCGTCATAACCCAAAGACTTCAATGGCGTCCAACCCAATCACCAAGCAGACATACATAAAATTCCGAGGAAGGTCCGATGAAGAAGATGACGATTACCAAGATGTAGATAACTTCATCAAGGAATTTGAATCTATCTCGTTTGCTAACAAGGAGCATGCAGAAGATGATCGGAAACGAATCTTCTCTGGTCTTCTTCGAGATCATGCGAGGAATTGGTGGACACACGTCAGTAAAGATGTAACAAACGTCAACACCTGGGATAAAATTAAAGACGCTTTTTTAAAGCGATTTAGGGAGGTGGGCTATGAGCGAAACGTATGGACCCGTCTTAGTCACATAAGACGAAGAAAAAAACGAGAAACTTCGGAATTACGTAGAGCGATTTCAAGTACTCATTGACAGAGCTGGAGGACTTCGATCTGGAACCAATACGGGTCAAATTTCTGAAGCCCAAGCCACAGATCACTTCATAAGCGAGTTGGAAGACCCAATTCGATTGTTCTACAGAGAAAGACAGAACACCCCTCCTACTTTGGACAATGCCATCAGTAGTACCGAGATATATGAAACAGCACATTACAAGAAGGAATCGCGCAGAAGGGAGAAGAAGCGTTCGAAGAAGAAGAAGAGAAGGTCAAGCTCTTCTTCAAGCTCGTCGGCATCTTCAGACTCATCGAGCTCTTCCTCGTCATCTTCCGAAGAAGACACTAGAAAGGCCTCACACAAGAGGAAAGAAAAGAGAAAGAAAGATAGGAAGAAAGAAAAAACGACACCCAGACCTAGCACTCCAAAGAAAGAAGATCCTATGGATACTCTTCGGAAGGAAATGGCTGAGTTGAAGATATAGGTGGTTGGTACTCAACCCCCTAGACCAAAACCTTTCTATCAGCGGCCTAACGTTTAGTGTACCATCTGTCAGAAACCAGGTCATACAGCGAGTGAATGTTATTCCAATCGACCTTCGTATCCTGTACAACAAATGGAGTGGGTCCCTACATGAGATTACTACGAAGGCTACCAGCAAGAAGACCAGGTGTACGCAGCGGAAGAAGTTCCTACACACACACCAATACCACCGGTCATGATTCCGAGGTATGTGCCAAGAGAATACGCGCAAAACTTGCCACCCAGAATGATGGTACCACACAACTCACCCCCAGGTACGTGCTTGAACTGTGGAAAATATGGACACTGGACAAGGAGCTGCCCAAAACCTCGAAGACAGCTCGGTTATGTACCATTGTGTGGGAACTGTGGGAAATCGGGACATACAGTGGCAAACTGTGATCAACGTCCAGCACAGCAGAAACCTACGGTACGTTTCAGTACTGCACCACCAGTCACAATTCCGAAGGTGGATACTCCAGTAAATTTGGTCTCATGGGACCATACTAAACCTTCGGAAGATCTGGAAATGGAATGGCCTGAGGAATTTAGAGATGATCTTCCGATAGAGGTCTTGAAGGTAGAGACACGAAATACTAAGAAACAGAAGAAGAAGGGCACTTCATCTTCATCTTCTGAATCACCCCCACCAAAGAAAAAGAGCGAACGGAAGAATATCGAAATTTCCACTTCTTCCAAGAAGGAGACACCGAAGCAAGCCATCGCTAGTCCGCATGAAGATAAGCAGCCGACTGCTTTCCCCGCGGACATCGAGAGGAAGTCCAGGAGCTCATCCAGAAGGAAGTACAAGATGAATTGGCACCCGTAGTTCCGGAAAAGAAAGTAGAAGTACCTTCTATGAAGACCATTCAAAAGAAACAAGTTGTGCCAAATTACGACGTAGTGGAGGATCTGAAAGGCGAGAAGGCGAATGTGACCTTCGGACAACTTCTAGCAGACAGCAAACCATACAGGAAGTTGGTTACATCTTCTCTTCGTCATACGAATGCTAAACGGAAGAGAATACTCCCTACGGTATTTCATGTGGAACAAGAAGACCTGAGATCACCAAAGATTGACGTAAAAATTGCAGGGTGCATTTTGAAGGAAGTGCCAGTAGATTCAAGATCTGGAGTCAATATCATGACAGAGGAGACAGCTCATGATCTGGGCTACCATGATTTCAAAACCACTCCTAGAATGCTGAGACTAGCAGATCAAACAAGGAGAAAGCCAGCAGGTATTCTTCAAAATATAGAAACTCTAATAGGAGGAGTGCCCTTCAAACTAACTTATATTATCATTCGCCCAATAGTGAAAAAGGGATACAAGATTTTGATCGGAAGACCGTGGTTATACAGAGCAAAAGTAAAGACGAACTCGTACCATCACGAACTGAAGTTCAAGGACCTTCGAGGTCCAGCACAGAAGCCAATAATCGTAAGTTGGAAGAAGGTTCCACACCTAGGAGAGACCCCTCCGTCTGACCAGGGTTACACGTCGGAGACTTCCGAAACTTCCTCGATTGATTTGAAGGACCCTTATGATGTGAGTTATCTGACATGTTACCTAGTTGATGAGGATGAAGAAGACTCAGGAAACGAAGATCTCGAGTCTGAGAAAAATCTGGACTTAGCTCGATTGGAAATAAGTTCGACCAGTCATGTCGAAGGCATCGTCAACCCAGATGATTGTCTCGACATTGATTTGGACAAAGAGAAGACCTTGAAGGTTTCCAAATACATAACCCCAGAAGAACTTCAATCATGTGGAGAAATCTTCTTAAAATATCATGACATCTTTGCCTGGAGCATTGAGTAGATGCCAGGAATTCCGAAGGAGTATGGGAAACACCGAATCGATTTAGTTGAGGGAGCAATCCCTATACGCCAGAGACAGCGAAGAGAAAACCCAAAATACTCCCTGTTGGTGAAGGATGAGATTGAGAAATACTTGAAGGCTGGGATAATTTTCCCAGTACTATCCAGTGAATGGGTATCACCCATTGTGGTAGTTCCCAAGAAGAATGGGAAAATTTGGGTATGTCAAGATTTTTGAAAGTTAAATTCGGTAACTAAGAAGGACCATCACCCTCTTCCTTTCATAGATCACGTTTTGGACCAGGTGGCAGGACATGAATGCTATTCCTTCTTAGATAGATTCTCAGGTTATAATCAAGTTTCCATTCGAGAAGAAAATAAGGATAAAACCACCTTCACAACCGACTGGGGTACCTTTGCATACAACCGAATGTCCTTCGGACTGTGCAACGCACCTGCAACCTTCCAGCGATTAATGAATACCATCTTCAAGGACTTACTACGAAAGTTTGTGGAGGTCTTCATAGATGATTTCTGTATTTTTGGGAAGAGAGAAGATCATCTGAAACACCTAGGAATCACCTTCGAAAGATGTCGGCAGATGCATCTAGCCTTACATCCCGAGAAGTGTTTCTTCTTCATGAAAGAAGGTATCTTTCTTGGCCACAAGGTGTCAGAGAGAAGAATAGAGGTGGACCAGACGAAGATGAAGGTCATAAAAGACTTAGAACCACCCAAGAATATTCGTGAGTTAAGAGGATTTCTAGGTCATATTGGTTATTATCGAAGGTTTGTACAAAGCTATGCCACTTTGGCTGCGCCTTTGACCAAGTTATTAAAGAAAGATCAATACTATGACTGGACTGCGGAACAGGAGAGAGCCTACTTAGTCCTGAAGGAAGCACTGATGAAGGCACCAGTCCTTCAAGCACCAGATTGGAAGAGACCTTTCCATGTGTACGTGGATACGTCCTCCTTCGCAATAGGTACAATTCTCAATCAGAAAGATGAAGATGGGAAGGACCATCCGGTTTACTACGCAAGTCGACAGCTTAACGTTGCTGAGAAGAATTACACCACCGCAGAATGGGAAGCGTTGGGAATGGTATACTCGTGCAGAAAATTTCAGACGTACCTTCTTGGGTACACATTCGTATTTCATGTTGATCATTCTCCTCTTCAGTATTTAGTGAAGAAGGCGGACTTATCTGGAAGAATAGTCAGATGGAAGTTACTCCTTCAAGAATTTGATTATATAGTACAGGTTAAGAAGGGGAGTACACATGCGGATGCGGACTATCTGTCTCGTCTTCAAACAGAAGAGCAAAAGGAAGAAATCCTGGATGATTTCCCAGATGAAGATCTGTTCCAGATGACGACGTCGCAGACTACACGATACATGGATGAATACAGGTATCTTCAAACAATGCAGTGCCTTGAAGGACAGGACCCTGTACAGAGATCTGTGTTCATTCACAAAATGAGCCCATATGAACTCAAGAAGGGTATTCTATTCAAGATGGGAGCAGACGAAGAGCTTCGAAGATGCCTAGAAAGCTGTGAAGTGGGAGGTGTCATCGAAGCATTACACTCGGAAGCAGCTGGGGGACACTACGCACTAAAGAATACAGTTAAGAAGATCCTGGCTGCAGGATATTGGTGGCCGACTATGTATAAGGACACCCATGACTATATCCGAAGGTGTGATGCATGTCAACGAGTTCGAAGGCCCACACCTTCCACTCAATGGCCATTGTTTCCTATACTACCTTTAGTCCCCTTCGAGAAATGGGGAATTGACTTTGTAGGCCCCATTCAACCCATTACTCAATATACTCGGAAGTGGTATATTTTGGTTGCAACAGACTACTCAACGAAGATGGTTGAAGCGGAAGCAACTCGGAAGGACGATGCTGCGACCGTTGCGGAGTTCTTCTTCCGAAACGTCATTTCCCGTTATGGGTGTCCGTTGGAATTGGTTAGCGACCGAGGTAGTCACATTCTCAACCATCTGATCAAAGTGCTGACAGAATATTTTCAAATTCGACACACGAAGACCACACCCTACAACTCGAAGGCCAACGGTTTAACCAAAAAGTCCAACGGTCTTCTGTGTAAGATCCTTAACAAAGTGATCGTTAACTACGCATATGACTGGGATGCCAAACTACCGGCTGTGCTCTGGGCGTACCGGACTGCGGAGAAGATAACCACCCGTCGAACACCTTACTATTTAACCTACGGGATGAATCCCATTCTCCCGATTGAGTTCGAAGTCCCTACCCATTGTGTGCTGAGTGTAGATCGCTTGTCAGTAGAAGAGAGTCAGGAAGTGAGGTTCTTACAGCTGACACAGTTAGAAGAAAACAGAGACGAAGCGAGAGATTTCACCTTGGACATTTAGGAGAGAAGGAAGAAGAACCACGATAACAAGATACGGAAGATAGATTTGAAGGATGAAGATTTAGTCCTTTTCTATGACAGTAGACATTTCAAACTCTCAGGCAAGCTACATCTTCGATGGATGGGCCCGTACAAGGTAACCAAGATCTATGAGAATAGATCACTGCAGCTTGAAGATCTCGCAGGAAATCCCTTCGCCAATCGAGTGAATGGTTGGAGGGTGAAAAAGTACCACGGGTAACGAACACTGTCATCAAGAGGTGGCAACAAATTCGCGAAGATCCCTTTTCGGAAGGGTATTACCAAGACTATCTTCGAGATGAGGAGGGTACCTTCGACCCTCGCAAGAACGAAACCCTGGAAGGCAAACGAGCAGAAGAAGATTCAGGAGATAGTCACCATTGTCGTGTTGTAACACGAGTATACAGTGAAAATAAAAAAAAAAAAAAAAAAAAAAAAAAGAATTTTATTAATATTGAGTTACCTCGAATATTGGGAGCATCGACCAACTCCAGTACAAATATTGAGTGGTCAGGTTCAGTCACTCCATTACAATCAGCCGGGGCATACTGAAATGCTCCATTCGATCCGAATAACGGGAGTCAGCAAGAAGAAAAGGACCAATTCACAAGACGGGTTCGAGGAGCCAATTGGATCCAATTTCGATAATCCAATCCGGGTCCTCTTATCCAATATGAGACCTGAATTGGCCGGTCAACCCAGTGCAGTCTAATTACGGGAAATCCAGGTCTTACTATGGGTCTTAGCCAATCTGACGCGAGGACCAATTTGACCCAATTACGGGAACATCCAGGTTACTACGGGCATCTTTCCTAATATAGGACCTGAATTGGTCGGGCGACTCAATGTGGTCCCAATTACGGGGTTCGATTCTGTTTTAGGCTGTCCTGTTCTCTGTGCCGTCTCAGGGAACGTTGTTTACGGTAAATAGATCTCTTAAAGGTAAAAACGGAGGAAAAGGCCTTGATGACGTGAGCCAATTTCGGATCTAAGCTCTGACGGCGGGAGCCAATTCCGGATCTAAGATGGAAGATGGAAGAAATTCAGAGGATAAGGATAGAGGAGAATATAGTTTTAGGGAGGGGGGTTTTTTTCTTTCTCGGGGAATCGGGGGGGAGCTAGTTTTCAAGTTTTTACAAGGTTACTAGTTCGGTTTTCATTGGAAGGTTTTGAAGTTCAAGGGAATTAGAGAGAGGAGCTTCATGCTTCGGGTTAGGGAAGGAAAGACATAGAATTTGGATTTTTCTTCTTCGTAGAGTTCTGGGAAGACTGAGGCAATCATTGCTGAAGTCAGTGTTGTAATGGTGAATCGGGATTTTTAAATGAAGTGGGTTTGAATACTCTTGACTGTTTTGTAAAATCGAGTTATGTCTGTGATTGAAGGATTAAAAGGGTGTCTATAGGATTGAGTATGCGGAGTGAATGAAATTTATTGGGTTAATCTAACAAGACAGTCAATAGATACAAGATCGTGAGTACAAAAGGGTATTGAAGATTAACAGTTTGGGTTGTTCGGGGTTCTCTGTAATGTCTAGAGACCTACCGGCTGGGACAAAAAAAAGACTTCGACAAGCAGTCGAAGAGCATCCATATAGATTTACGGTACATTGTTGCAGTCGTTTATATTCCAGCAGTCAAAAACTGATAGACTGCTTGACTATCGGCGAATCTCCATACTACCTTCTACAGCCAGACGTCCGGCGCGTTCTCGAGCAGGAAAGCACGTAATACGACAAAAAGTGGTGAACCCGACGTGAAAGCTTGAGGTAGAAGGTATTGGATTTCGGTTGATTTTATCTTTATTTTTATGGAAAACGAAAATAAAAATTTTGAAGGATTTTTGGGAGAAGTTTCTGGTGGAGAGTCTTCTAAAGGACAAGGTATGCACATGGATCCATCTATTGCTAGTTTGTTTCAAGCCTTCTCATTATCAATGTAGTAACAGCAAAGCAATGATCAAAAGGAAGCTTTGGCAACCAAAGCATTGCAAGCAGTGGTCAATAAAATTGATCAATTTGATGGGAGGAATATTTCAAGGTATTTAAGATGTTATGTTCGTGAAATGGAATTAAATCGGGTTTCTAAGAAGAAAATGGTTGCACTATTTGGACTTGCCACGATACCGGAGATTAGGGACCACATTACATCAATTACGGATCGTTGTGGGAATTCATGGGAGGATTTTTCACATGCATTGAAAGACGAATATTTCTTGGAAGATGTTGATCGCGTTACTAAGAAGCTGTTTCTGGGATGGATTGAACGGCCCAATAAGAATTTGCAAGCAACAGAGCTACTAAGGGAATTTGAGAGGCAGTACTCTCAATTATCGAAGGTAGAAAAATTGACATTGGAGCCGAACAAAGTTGATCTATTTCTTCAAGCTGCTGATGGAGAATTGCAAGAAAAATTAGAATCCCTTCTTGAAGACAAAGAAGAAGATGAAGGATTGACAACGAAGTGGAAGAACGTTGAAGATGCGGTAGGGTTGCTTACAAAAAAAGAAAGGAGGAAGGATAGGAGTAATATTCCGAAAACAATACAAGCACCCAAAGCTCCAGTACGTACAACACCACCGACAATGCCTAAAGTTCAACCTTCGACATCCTTGTCAAAGAAAGCAGATATGGGTATGGAAGAAATTATACGAGGAATGCGAGATCTTCAAATCAAATTGGCAAGACTTGAAGAAAATACTTCTATAAACAATTCGAAGAATGTTTCAAAACAAGGATATGTACAAAGATGCATTTGGTGTGATGATGCTTCACACACTAGAAAAGATTGCAATGAATTTAATAATATGATACGGCAAGGAATTATTTGCTGGAAAGATGGGAAGATAGCATTGAAAGATAGGGAGGAACTTCTTCAAACCAATTTTGGCAAGGGAGGAATGAGAGCATTGGTTCAAGATTACTTAAAAGAGCATGAAACAGTAGTACGAGAAAGTGCAAGTTATGGTGCTAGAGTAGATGATGAAATTGGTGGAAGTACGAAAACTAGTGAGTTTTGGGCTTCTGCCGTTTCTACAATGCAAGAAGGAAAATTACCTCGAGAAGCGTTATTGAGAACTGCAGCTACAATACGAGGAAGAACAGGTTGGGAGGATCCTGTTGAGTCTCTTTCAGTTCATGCATATATTGCTAAAAGCTAACATGAAGCTTTGATGGAAGAAAAAAGACGAGGAAATTTTGATGATACTAGAGAAGGAAATTCTTTTAAGAGGCAAACTCGAGGAGACAAGGCTCGGGAGGCAACTTCACAAGAATTGCCTGTAAAGGATACCTCAGCATCATTGGGAGAAAAAACAACGGAGACAAAAGATAAGGGCAAATCAATTGCTTATAAGCTACTTTCTGACATTGAAGTGGCAACAAATTTGAAAGGGGTGTTGGAAGAACGTATATTAAATGCTAAGGTGGAATTCACATTGAAAGAAGTCTTTGGAATTGCAAAGAAGGAGTTTCATGATGTTATCATTGACAGCATTAAGCGAAAGAGGCAATTAATGAGCAAAACTGGAATGAGTCATGCTATTGATGCAAGAATATGTAGAGATGAAGAAGAGGTTGATATTGGTTACAAGCAACCAACAAATGAAAAGAATGGGTATAATCAGCGAGTACGTTTCGAAGATTCTAGTGACAAGGGAATGGAAACTTTGAGCCATTATACTCGAAAGCATTGGGCAAGGGCAACTACTGAGGTATTGGTGAAGGTAGGAGATATAAAAGAACCAATAGTTGCTTTGGTGGACCATGGTTCTGAAATAAATCTCATGTCTAAAGATCTTTATAAGAAGCAAAAATGGCCAATTGATATGGAACATGGATGGGCAATACGAGCAGCTAATAACACACGAGGCGAATTATTTGGAGCTTGTCCAGATGTCAAAATTCGGATTGGGGATGTTGCGACGGAGCAACATTTCTTCGTTCAAGATACAACGTCTTATCTCTTGATTTTAGGACAACCTTATATCACGGCAACACGGATGGAAACAAAGGTACTTGACGATGGTTCTGCTTATGCAAGGGTATGGAGCGAAGATGGGAGGAAAGCTGTACAATTTCTAACAGTACCTCCTAACTATGAACGGAATCGAGATAGGTTGAGGGAGAAACCATTGCCAAAGATTGTTGAAGGATTTAAGGATTTTGGGGAGGTACCACTGTAAAGCGAGATTATGGAGGTACAAAAGAGGAGGTACTCTCGCAAGATGAAGGTGCCTTTGATGCAAGTTTTATTGATATATTGGAGAATGGAAATATTATGTATAAGAAAGTTGATGATTTTAAAAGAAAAGAAAGAAAAAGATTATATGATATTGAAGGACAGTTATACAAGATAGGTACATTGCAAGATGATGAGAGGATTTTGGATGTTTATGAAGAAAATGGGCTGGAAGATTCATTGGAATTGATTACATCTATTGGGTTAGGAGATAATGATAAGATTGTTGAGATTCATTCGAGAGAGGTTTATACCATGCTTGAATCTTTTCAAGCACCAGAAGTCACAGTAGAGACGAGATATAAAACGGCAGATAAGAAGGTAAAGCCTGTTGCCAGACCATTACCAGAGGATTCTAAAGAACAAATGGGAGAAGCATCAAAAGAAGTAAGTTTAAGAGATCCAATGAGTATTGGACATCAGTTTACTGAAGAGACTTTTGAAGAATTGAAGATTGGTTCTGATGGTTCTTTATTGCCGGAGGAAATTACTTGCTTCAAAAAGATGTTGGCTAAACAAGGTAGATCGTTTGCCTTCGAATCTCATGAAATTGGGTGTGTGGATCCAAATATTATAACACCTATGGTTATCTTCACTGTACCGCATGTACCTTGGAATCTAAGACCGATTCCAGTACCGAGGGCACATTTACCTAAATTGGTGGAACTATTGAAAGAAAAGATAAAGATGAAAATATAAGAACCTTCATTTGTGCCGTATTCTACTCGATGGTTTACGGTACCAAAGAAGAATGGGTCACTGCGGTTTATTCAAGATATGCAGCCGGTGAATGTTGTAACTGTCAGGAATGCAGGAATTGGACCTATTGTGGATGAATTTGCTGAGGCGTTTGCTGGAAGGGCGATCTATTCAATGGGTGATTTGTATTCAGGTTGTGATCAATTTCAACTTGCCGAAGGAAGTAGAGATATGACAATGATGAGGACACCACTTGGATTGGTTAGAATGTGCACTCTTCCTCAAGGCGCGACCAACTCAGTTGCGCATATGATGAATGGGATGAATAAGGTATTTAGAGATTTTATTCCAAAAAAGACTATGCCTTTTCTGGATGATGTTCCTATAAAAGGGTGCAGAGAAGGAGACAAGGATGAAACTTTAGACATGAGGGGGTGTCGCAGATATGTTGTTGATCATATACAAGATTGTGAAAAGATTTTAACTCGGCTTGGAGAAGTTCATCTTATATTATCGGGTATGAAGTCCGTATTTGGAGTGCGAGAGGTTGTAATTGTTGGACATTTATGCGGATCTTACGGAAGAAAACCAGATCCGACTAAAGTTGATGCAATTGGAAGGATGAAAGAGGATTGTGGTTCTTTAACAGAGGTTCGCAGGTTTTTGGGTGCATGTGTATTTTATCGAATTTGGATCCCTCATTTTGCTCACATAGCAGATCCATTATATGAACTGTTATGCAAGGGTTACCGATTTGAATGGAAAGAAAGGCATATTCAGGCAATGCAAAGATTGAAGAAATTATTGATGTCACCTCCAATATTGAAGAAGGTTGATTATAAGTGCAATAGACCAGTGATTCTTACTGTAGACGCTAGTCCAATTGCCGTTGGATGGGCGGTGGGTCAAGATGATTCGAATGAGAGTAGATTTGCAGTTCGATTTGGGGCTAAAGTTTTAAGTATTTATCAGCGTGCATATTCGCAAGTCAAAAGAGAACTTTGGGGAGTCGTTTCGGCTATGAAAGCTGAAAAGGACTATTTGATTGGGGCAGTAGTAGTAATTGAAACAAATTGCTTGCCATTGCTTGGAATGATTATTAACTATTCAACGCCAGATATTGCAATGTTGAGATGGATTGCTTATATTAAGTCACTAAATCCAGAATTTAAGCATATCACTGGAAAGGACAATTTAGTAGCAGACATACTATCTCGAGCAAGATACGAGAGGGAGGACGAAATGGTTGAAGACATTGATGATGTCGGATTGAAATTCTATTCGATATCAAATCTCAACAGAGAAGACAAGCTATTTCTTGAAGAATCTTATGAAGGAGAATTATTGGATATTGGTCATTATTTGAATACCTTGTCTAAGCAGGGAAATCGGTCTACAGAAAAATTCAAACAAATAAGAAAAAAAGCATATGGATTTTTACTTCGAGATGGATTCTTATGGAAGAGACCGAAGAAAGGAATTGGGATGCCACAACGAGTGATAGGCAAAAGGGAAGAAAAACTAAAATTATTAAAGGAGTTTCATGATAGTTTATGGGCAGGGCATAGAAGAATGTGGGCTACTTTTGCTAAACTCAAGGAACGATATTGGTGGAAAAATATGTATCGAGATGTGCTCTCATTTGTAGAGTCATGTGAAATTTGTCAATCGTATTCTAATATCCGACATCGAGATGGTCTTCATCCTACGTATCCTCTAGCTATTCATTTTAAATGGGTTGTTGATTTGGTTATTATGCCGGTTGGGTTATGGCAGATGAGATATTTGGTTTTAGCTCGTGAAGATTTATCAAATCAAATAGAAGGAAGAGCATTGAGGACAAAATCTACAGAGGGGATTTGTAGGTTTTTGCTTGAAGATGTCATTTGCCGTTACGGGTGCGTAGGAAAAATCACTGCAGATCGTGGACAATTAAATGCACAAGAAGCTCGTAAGTTCTTTGAAAGATGTAGAGTTAAACTATCACTGACTACTGCTTATAATGCGGAAGGGAATGCGAAAAGCGAATGCGGTCACCCGCCGATTGTGAAAGCATTGGTTAAAGCTTGTAATGGGAAGGTTAAAGAGTGGCCACGGCTTTTGTCATTTGCATTATGGGCTGACTGAACAACACATAGTTCGGTGACAGGATATATGCCAGTAGAACTTATGACAGGTCAAAAACCAATTATGCCGATTGAAGAAAAGGTACTTACTTGGAGTATGCTACCATGGGAAGATGGATTGACAAGAGAAGAACTTCTGGCTATTAGGATTCGACAATTGGAGCAAAGAACGGAAGATGTCCAGATAGCATTGGAAAGGTTAAAAAGAGCAAGGTTACAAAACAAGGCGCGATTCGATAAGCAACATCGATTGAGATCAAAAGCAATCGAGGAAGGTGACTGGGTACTTGTTTATGACAATAGTCTAGATAATCAACATAGTACTTTGTGGAAATTTTCAAAACGTTGGTTTGGACCATATGTTATAACAACTGTTCATGATAATGCGACTTACTCGTTACCGGAGTTAGATGGTACAAAATTGAAAATACCAATTGTAGGGAAGCGAGTAAAAATATTGAAACGAAGACACGCAAAGATGAATATGGAAGACCTTAATGAAGGTACAGAGATTCCGCGGCAAGAAGATGAAAGTGATATGGATAATGAAGGTGACGAAGACGAACTGGACAAAGACGTAGGGGATATATTCTGAATCAAACAACAATTGGATAAATTGGTGCATACCGGAGGATGCACAGGTTCAGAGGGGGTGGATGTTGTGTTGTAACACGAGTATATAGTGAAAAAAAAAAAAAAAAAAAAAAAAAAAAAAAAAAAAAAAAGGAATTTTATTAATATTCAGTTACATCGAATATTGGAAGCATCGACCAGTTCTAGCGCAAATACTGAGTGGTCAGGTTCAGTCACCCCGTTACAGTCAGTCGGGGCATACTGAAATGCTCCATTCGATTCTAATAACGGGAGTTAGTAGGATGAGAAGGACCAATTCACACGACGGGTTTGAAGAGCCAATTGGATCCAATTTCGAGAATCCAATCCGGGTCCTCTTACCCAATATGAGACCTGTATTGGTGGGACAACCCAATGCAGTCTAGTTACGGGAAAATCCAGGTCTTACTATGGGCCTCAGCCAGTCTGACGCGAAGACCAATTTGATCCAATTACGCGAGCATCCAGGTTACTACGGGCATCTTACCCAATATGGGACCTGAATTGGTCGGGCGACTCAATGTGGTCCCGATTACGGGGTTTTGATTCTGTTTCGGGCTGTCTTGTTCTCTGTACCATTTCAGGGAACGTTGTTTACGGTAAATAGATCTCTTAAAGGTAAAAACGGAGGAAAAGGCCTTGATGACGTGAGCCAATTTCGGATCTAAGCTCTGACGGCGGGAGCCAATTCCGGATCTAAGATGGAAGATTGAAGAAATTCAGAGGATAAGGATAGGGGAGAATATAGTTTTAAGGAGGGGGGTTTTTTTCTTTCTCGGGGAATCGAGGGGGAGCTAGTTTTCAAGTTTTTGCAAGGTTACTAGTTCGGTTTTCATTGGAAGGTTTTGAAGTTCAAGGGAATTAGAGAGAGGAGCTTCATGCTTCGGGTCGGGGAAGGAAAGACATAGAATTTGGATTTTTCTTCTTCGTAGAGTTCTGGGAAGACTGAGGCAATCGTTGCTGAAGTCAGTGTTGTAATGGTGAATCGGGATTTTTAAATGAAGTGGGTTTGAATACTCTTGACTGTTTTGTAAAATTGAGTTATATCTGTGATTGAAGGATTAAAAGGGTGTCTATAGGATTGAGTATGCAGAGTGAATGAAATTTATTGGGTTAATCTAACAGGACAGTCAGTGGATACAAGATCGTAAGTACAAAAGGGTATTGAAGATTAACAGTTTGGGTTGTTCGGGGTTCTCTGTAACGTCTAGAGACCTACCGGCTGGGGCAAAAAAAAGACTTCAAGCAGTCGAAGAGCATCCGTATAGATTTACGGTACATTGTTGCAATCGTTTATATTCCAGCAGTCAAAAACTGATAGACTGCTTGACTATCAGCAAATCTCCATACTACCTTCTACAGCCAGACGTCCGGTTCGTTCTCGAGCAAGAAAGCACATAATACGACACCGCCAGAAGCTCTATTCTGAAGGCAGCATGACTGCATAATTTCTGAGTCTCGAAGATGTGAATGATTGCAGGAACATGTAAGGGAAGAGCAACGAGACAAAGAAAGATAAATAGAAGATTCCATGAATAGTGTTTGCGGGGTCGCAAACATTTGAGAAAGGGGGCATGTGGTGCCTAGGAAAATCATTTATTTTAAATTTTATAGAAATAGATTAAGAAAGATCTGAAGAAGAAGCTGTTAAGTAAGAAGATAGGAGATAAACAGTGAATTAGGAATATAGTGTTAGAAGACTGAAGAGAAGGTCAAAATCTCAAAGATGGTTATCTTGAAGATCTTCGGAAATTTACATTTGGAAGATGACCTTCAAACAGACCTTCGACCTTCGAGATTAGCTATCTTCTAGATTTTACACTTAGTAGGATAGAGTTAGAGTTTATTAGAGAAAACCTTTTTGTACATTTTTTGAAGGCGAAGGACCTTCAACCCATTTCCTAAAGGAAGATGACCTAGTCCGAAGACCAGAAGTTAGGAATTATTGGCAAGCTCTTCAAGCGAAGGATCGCAGATTCATAGCGACAAGAATCGCAGACTTAGAGGATGTGGATTTTGTGCAGTCACCGAAAGGGAAACGTAAGAGCGGAGCTGTAACCACGACACGCAAGAAACGAAGGTAGCAACCCGAAGATGTGCCCTCGGATCAAACAATTCGGATGGACGGGCAGGACGAACCTGAAGATGAGGTCGTTTCTCACCTGCATGTGCAGGTAACTGAAGGTGAGAAGAGTGGAGGTGCCTTTCGAAGGGCCTTCGGAAGAGCCACAAAGAGCAGGACGTTCGGAAGCAACTTCGGAAGCAACTTCGGAAGCAACCCCACAGGGAGATCGAAGATTTGAAGGCCTTCAACCAACGAGCTGAAGGAACTCTGGAACGGGCTAGGAAGATCGATGAAGAACGGAAGGCGGCAGTAGTAGCGGCACAGAAGGCTCTTGAGAATCTTTTAAGAGTCTCAGTTGACACATTTTCTACTAAGACAGAAGGTACTGGACCTTCACATACTTAGTAAAACAGACCTTCGACCTTCGAGATTAGTGTATCCACAGTTATAACAGATTTCAGTTAGTTAGTTAGAGGTAGGTAGTTAGACCTTTCCAAACTGGAGTAGTATAAATAGAGAGGGATCTGAGGAAATCAGGATCCTTTGTTCCGGTGGCTGTAGCTATTGAAGGTTGAATTCAGATTCCCTCATCGATACTCTGAGACTCAAGCAGCTTGGTGCTCATCTCTTTTGGTAGTTGAAGCTCTGTGGGAGTAAGTCCCTGTACACAGTGAAGATCCTTGTCTTGGAGGCAAGAGTAGTTGTGTGGCATCCATAGTAGCATTGAAGGTAGCACACTTCGAGGAAGATGTTATTCCCTTGCAGTAGACTGCCAAATCAAGAGGACCTGCCTTCAGATTGAGTTTTTGAGCTCAGAATAAAGTGATCATCCATCTCAAGAGACTTTGTTTCATTCCAGATAAGAAAGGATTTGAGTAGAAAAACTAGAAGATTGTGTATCTGAAGACCTGTTTAGAACTGGCCTTCAACTTGTTGGGTTATGTCTATCACCCAGGAGTCTAAACTAAGAGTGAAGTGACTGAATGAAGAAGATGTGGCATATTTGCAAGCTATTTGAGATCTTTGACCATTTTCCTCGTGGGATCGACCTGTAGTCACCATATACCTACAATCTTATGGTTTTGTGAGTCGTTACATTTCTCCCACTTCAAGCTTCTTCCGGCATCATTGATGTAAGTGCACTTGTAAGATATCTATTTCTTGTGTACATTGCATTCACTACTGCTTCCATCCAAAAGTCATGTATTGTGCATGAAGCATACTCCTTGCCATCTCCACAATAGTTTGATTTACTCTTTCAGCAACTCCATTTTATTATGGAGTGTAAGGAATAGAGGTTTGTCTTATAATACCATGTATCTTCAAGAAATCATTGAATTGCTTTGACATATATTCACTTCCATTGTCCATATGTAATACCTTGATTTTACATTCACATTGCTTCTCCACAAGTGCCTTAAACTCTTTAAACCTTGTAAAACACTCACTCTTTGCTTTGAGGATGAAAATCCAAACCTTCCTTGAAAAATCATCAATGAATGTGACAAAATATCTTACACCTCCTATTGATGGCATCCTCATAGGTCCACAAACATTAGAATGGACAATCTCCAATAACTTAGTTGCATGTATTGCAACTCCACTTGGAAATGAGGCCTTTTATTATTTGCCTTGAATACAACCTTCACAAGCAAGTGTCATAGCATTGTGGCTTATATAACCAAGATCTAAGCCACTTACCATGGATTGGAGCTCCTTCATGCTCTTGGCATTCAAATGACCAAGGCTTTGATGCCAAATGCCAAACTTGACTTGATCTTGAGGAAATTTAGCAAATGTTGCTACTTCAACTCCATTCACCTTCTTACACTTCATGAAGTAGAGGTTGCTATCTCTAAAGCCTTTTGCAATATGACATCCTTCCAATGTCTTCACAAAATATCCATTCTTATCAAATTGTACTTTACAACCATGTGAAATAAGTTTACTCACCGAGAAGAGGTTTTTTTTCATCTTTGGCACATGTAAGACGTCCTTCAATCTGATCCTCTTGATTTGGCCTTTCACAACAATCTCTATAATAATGGAGTCCATTCTAATAGCTTGTACTATGCCATTGTCTCCCATGAGGATATTTGCTGTTGAAATCTCTTCATAAGTGTCAAATGAACACTTGTGTAGAGTCATGTGCTTGGTGGCACCAGAATCAATGATCCACTTGGATATGGCAGATATGCAAGTGCCTTTACTTACTATGAATGTATAATCATCACCTTCATATTCATCACGAGTATTTTTTACACTTTCTCTATCTCTATTTTTAACCTTGTAGCAATTTCGAGCAAAGTGACCTCGTTTTCCATAAATGAAGCAAGTTCTCATATTGCCATGTTGGTTAAAATGACTCCTCTTGCCTTGTCTTGAAAAGAGAGCCGAATCCTCACTTTGGGGCTCTTTTTCTTTCTTCTTGGTCACTTCATGGATAAGTCTTGCCGTCACATAATCCATTGTGAGTTCTTTTAGCTTCAAGGACTTCAATACCACAATGAGGTAGTTGTAGGACTTGAGAAGGCTCATAAGCAAGGTCATGACAATATCACTCTCTTCTAAAGGCTTGTCAACAATTACAAGTTGATTAGCAAGGGCCTTTACTTTATTGATATGAGCCATGAGGTCTTCACCTTCTTCCATCTTACATGTCAAGAATTTCCTCCTTGTGAAGATGATATTGAACAAGTTCTTGCTCTCATATATGTTGCAAAGAGTCTTCCATGCTTCTGCTGGTCCTTTGCAAGAGATGATGTGAGAAAAATTGGCTTCATCCAAATTGGTGGCAATCATGCCAAAAGCCTTCTTTTCATGTCTTGTGAAGTCCTTCCTCTTTTTAGCATCAGCATGCATACTTGGAGGCTCTTCACTTTCATCTACAATATTCCAAAGGTCCAAAGACGCCAACAAAAGCTCCATTTTGACCTTCTAATGGTAGAAATTGTCACTTCCAAACTTTTCAATCACTCTCAAACCTTCACATTCACTTGAAGCTATATCTTAGAAGAGTTCTATCAAAAAATATCAAAAAAAAGAGTCTCTATGTGCTTAAAATCACCAAAATAATTTTGCACTAGCAAAATCTCAAAATGCCCTCTTGTGAAAAAAAATGAATGTTTCTTTAGTCCAAACACTCCCAAATAAACTTTTGAAACTTCTAACAAGTATGTGAACTCCAATCAACCTCACCATCAAGTTTTTCCACTCATAAAACTCATTTTTTCACCACAATACCAAAGACACTATCAAGGTCTTTGTATAAGGTCTTAATCACTCAATCCTAAGAGTTAAGGTTTAAAACGTTGTTAGAGATCTATATGGCCGCCTATTTAAATCCTAGCCGCCACCTATAATCCTAGCCACTACTTATAATCCTAACTGCCACCTTGGTAACTTTCTTTCATCCTTTTGCTATCCTTTGACCATTAGCAACTTATCTAAGATAATATCTTTTACCTTCTAACTTATCCTCCATTTATTTTAACATTACTCTTGCCTCTATATATACTATCTAATTAAAATTTATATGGCAATATTCTATTAGACATCCAATATATTCAACTTACTAGATATATCTCTAGCATATAAATTAAGTTTTTTATATGTACACAACATGGCCAACTTATACCACAAGTTGCCAACATGTATAATACATTGCCATCTTATATTACAAATCACCAATATGTATAATATATGGCTAACTTTTTGGTTAAGTTTTTAATCTATTAAACACCTACAACTATGTATAAAGTTAAATTCGTATCTATGCAGTTTTTTTATAAGATATTATCAAATTTATTTACTTCTATTTAACTTTTTTAATCTAAGTAAAAATATTTTTTTGACAAAATGATTCTATTAATAATTAGATATTTTTAAAATAAAAATATAATATTTTAGAATAATTTTATTTTTATAATTTATATACCTTAATTATAAATTCTACAAATTAATGAACACCTTGAATCAATTTATTTTTTATAAGATTTCATGAGTCAAGAATATCAACTTCAAATTATTTGGTGTCACTTTTATTTATATTTTAGTTCCATAAAACTATTGATTATAATATAATCTAATTGATAGAATTTTTTTGATAAGTTAAGAGTGCCTTTGTTTATTACATATAAGTAATTTATTAATTAGTAAAAATATTAAAATTAATAATACATATTATTGTGTTGTAATATAATTATTAGATAAAAGAAAAAATTACAGATTATATCATAGAACTTAATTAAAAAAAATAATAAAAAAATTTTTTTTTAAAAAAAGAAGAAGAAGAAGAAGAAGAAGATAGGAATATAATAATAATATTTAGTATCAATACTGACTCTTTATAAATAGTACTTTTATTTACTTTGTAGAGCCATAAATAAGACATGAAAAATTAGATTAACAAAAACAATATCATAAACATCTTTAGGTAGAAGTAAAAATTATTTTTTCAGCAAAAATTATCTAAAAAAACTAAAGATTTATACCCAAAGAAGACCGTTTGTGAATCAAAGTCAAAACCAAACCTTGAAGTACAAAACTACATACTTATGGCAATTGCAAGGTTTATTTTGTTTGAAAGCAAGATTAAGGAGTAAACTTCATAAGGCTCACTTGAGCATTGGTTTTAAGTCATTTGGATAGAAATTGACTTTGCAAGAACTTTGTAAAGTTATGATTGATTCAGATGATTTGAAATTCTGTGAAATAATAAAAGGTTTTTATTTTTAAAACTTTTTTTTGCATTGTAGTAAATCAAAAAGTAAAAATCTATAAAATTATACATCCACATATTTTTATATTTTTTTTTATAAATTTAAAATTAATAAAAAGATAAGATTGAAAGTTATTGAATTTCACTTGAATTAGGATCTCAAAATTGGATTATAAGGGTTAAAAATGGTTTCTACAATCTTAAATAATTTTCTTCTTGGATTATATTAATATTTTTTGATTTCATAGTAAACTTAATTTGCAACATGTTTTCAGATTTTTAGTATAATAAAATAGTGCAATAAAGAGCTATTGTTGCTAATAGATTGAGATTAAAGCTAGGAAATGAGGACATCTAACATGTAATCAAATTAGGAACTTTTTATCTCAATTTTTAAGTTTAATTCTCTTTAATTTTTTTACATATTTTTAACAAATAAATTAAAATATAAGAATATTTTGAAGTAAGATCAATAATTTAATTAATACTTATTAAGATTTAAAACTTGCTATAGGATTTGGTTGAAATTGATTAAAATTTGATTAAAAGTTTTTAGGATTTACTTAGAATTTGGTTTGTATTTTCTTAGAATTTTAATACAGTATGATTAAAATTTTATTAGAATTTTTTAGGATTTTTTAGGGTTTAAAAAAAATGGTTAGGATTTATTTAAGATATAATGAGGATGTTTTTAGGATTTACATGTGATTTTTATATTATTTCATTATGAAATTTGAATTTTTTTTATAATTTAATTATTATTTTTAAAATTTTCTTTATGAAATTTTAAGAAATTTCTTAAAATTCTTTAAAATTTCTTTAGAATTTATTTATAATTCTTTTAGATTTTTTAGATTCTTTGTTAGTTGTAAAATACAAATTTATCTTCCATAGCCAAGCACTTGGTGCATTCTCAAATAAAACAACATATAGTATAATGGCATCCATACAAAAAGATAGTAGAGACTTATTTTTCAAAAAAAGCTTATTGATCACCTTAAATTATCATTAGACTGTGATATCTCTTGACAAATAATGATTTATAAGTACTAATTCCAAAAATTATTTTTCTTATATTAAAATAAACAAGTTGTGGTCAACATTTCATCTTAAGAAGAATTTTGTAAGAACTACTAATTTGAGTTAGATGACATCTAATTATGCTTTATTAAAAAGATTGCAAAGACTTAACTTAGATAAAACAATAGAAGACATAATGTAATATTTTAGAAAACAAAATATATTACCAATAATTTCAAATAGAAATTTAAAATAAATAATGAATCTTATTTATTTATTTAATTTGGTGAAATAAATACCATATTTCCATGTAATTCTTTTAATATTGCTTTCTTAGAATATTAGCAAACTACTATGTAAAAATAAAGTAAGAGGTACAAGTACTTTGTATACTTATCTTTTTATACATATAGTAGATAATGTTGTTATTTTTTTTCTATTTTGGCTATATTGGTTTTATTGGTTTTAATTTTTAAGAAAAATTTTGTTATAAATTTTATAAATATTGAGCATCAATACTTCATTCAATGGTTCTTAGTTTTTGCTATAAAAAAGAGTTATTATTATGCATGTATAAGAAATTTTAGAGCTTTTAGAAGTTTAGAAGTTCTTATTTTGATTTTATGTAAAGAACAAGAATGCAAGTTCTACAAAGGAGTCAATTTAGCATATAATAGATAATAATTTTTTATTTTTGTACTTAAAAAATGATTCTTAGATTATAGATAGCAATATTTTATATTTTATAAATATAAATAAATATTATTGCTTAAAAATTTAAAATTATTTCTAATTATTTAATATTATTGTAGTTTAAAAAATAAAATTTTTCTAAAAAATTCTACTAAAGAGTTCCTAAGTTCTACAGAGATTTTAAATATTGACAAAATTATAAAAAAAAAAAAAAAAAAAAAAAAAAAAAAGATTAAACAAAGTAAAGTAATTATTTTAGGTTTTTTTATTTTATATAAATTAGATTCTAAGATTTGGATGACTTTTTTGGTGTACTTTAAATAATCTTCTTTAAATTATGGTTCAATGAGATTCCATAGGTTATTATTTTAAATAATACTTTACATTGTCATCAACTATTTCTTATAATTCAAAGACTCAACAAGCATTATTTTTACAAAAAAAATATTTTAAAACTATTATTTTTTTCTTAAATGAAAAAAAATTAAAAAAAATTAATTTTTCTTAACACAATAGTATTATTATGCTTAATATAAAACACCTTGCTTAATTTGAATAAAATCATGTGATTACTTAATAATGATTTTTGACATGGTTTCAATATTTTAGTTTTTGAGTAATAAAATTAATTAATAAATAATTAAGAATATTTACATAATAATCACAATATATATATATATATATATATATATGAATTTAAAGATATGTCGTGTAAAAGAAAAATCCATGTTTTTTAAAAATATTACTTATAAAAAATTAAAAAATAAATTATTTTAATGTTATAAGTTTTTTTTAAATAAATATATTTTATTGATATATAAGAAGTAATAGATGACTTATTTCTACAAAAATTTCTTCAAAAGATGTCAATAATTCAATAGTCACATCCAACAAGTTTTACTTGGTCTTATGAAAAGTCTTCTACTAAACATATAAAAAAAATACCTAAATTAATTATTTAAAATGTTTACTTAAAAATGTTTCTTTTCTAGCTAATGTTTGTGCATCCAATCTATTGCCTTTTTGTTTTGCTTTGTCTTAAATTCATACAAAATAAGAAAAATACGTAGTGCAGATATTGCATTTTTATATAAGAAATTATAAAGAATTAATTTTACCATATTTAACTATTACTATAGTTTTTAGTGATATATTTAATTAAAAATAATTTAATTTATTATGATTATTTTTATTATTTTATAATAAAAATTATTTTTTAATATTTTTATTTCATTTTATTTTATTTTATGTTAAATATTTTATTATTTTTTAGAAAATTAAACTAAAGTATTAGTATGAACTAATAAAACTAATTTGTTACTATAAAATAAAATATTTAAAATAAAATAAAATAAAAATATTACAATAAAATTTTAATAGACATTATAATTATGAATTAATATCTTATAATAATATTTTTTGAATAAAAATTAGATATTCTAAATGACTAAAGTTTCAAAAGAATAATCGAACAATTATAGTTGCAAGGATTATATATAAACACAAGGTGTATACTTAGTTAGCAAATGTATAAATTATAGATAAATTTGTGGGCCACAACGGTCACTAAGAGATTAATTCAAGTTCTCTTAAATTTGATGTAACAAAGTATACATAAGCAATTGATATTTGCAATAAAAAATAGTAATTTTAAAAAAAAAAAATCATCCAAATAAAGAAGAGATGCTATACATAAAAAAATTGATATTATTTCTAATTTCATTGTAAAAGAAAAAAACTTTTCTAATATTAATTTTACTATATATATTTTTATAAATTATGAATTATAATAAAAATAATTTAATTCTAAATTCTAAATTATTAGAATTTTATTTAATTTAAATATTTTTAATTCATTTAATTTATGATTTTTTTCAAAGAAAATACTTGCTATATTTTTTTAACATAATTTTTTTCTTAAAATACATGTATAAAGTAAGATTGGGATCTTAAATTTAATCTGTTTAAACCTCCAACTTTATAGTACTAGGCCAAGTTCTTAATCTAAGTTAATTTAAAAAAAATAATAAGAAAATTAAGAATAATCAATAAAAAATTGCCAATAAGATTTAGGTAGTAAACTTGAATTCTTGTAGATAAAAAAGATTAGATTCTATATTTAGCATTTTACATGATTTAAGCCTATAATAAAAGCTTTTATTTTGAATTATTGATTACATAAGAAATTTTGAAAAAATTCTAATACCTTAATTATTAAAATTTTAAAAAAAATCTTAAAACCTTGATTATTTAAAATAGGCTCAGAAAATGTAAATATATATTACTAATTCAAGTATCTAATAATATTTATCTTTAATAAAAAAAACTGAAATAGTATTAATATGATAGAAATGTTTTTAATAAAATTTATTATAAATACTCATTATGGCCAAATAAATCTATGTCCTATATATCTAGGAAAATCATGTTATTTAATATAATTTAGTTCTTTTTTCCATTATATCAATTATAATAACTTAGAATTGATTTCTCAATAAAAAAAAAGACCTCATAATATATAAAAATATTAAGTAAATATATATTTAAGACAAATTTATAAAAATCAATTATAATAGTAAAGGTTAATAATTATTTTATTATAAATGATATCAATTAAGATACTTAGTGAAAAAAGAGATCTCTTTGTATTTAGTGCAAATTAAGTATATCTATCAATACATGTATTTTTAAAAAATAAATTTGTAAAAGAAAATAAATTACTTTCTATCTTTTTATAATTAATATATTATCCTAAAAAAACTACAAAGTTAAATAAGTACTCTTAATAGATGCAATTTCTTTCTTTACAACAAAGTTAAAACAACAAGTCTTTGCAATCTTTGCTACAATATATATAGCATTTATAATTGTATAATTGATATTTAAGTTATTTTACTTTCTTTTCTCTTAACATATGGTTATTGTAAAGTTATACATTATGCCTTATAATAATAGAGGCCTAAAGAACCTTTCCAAGTAATTCAACTTTATAATTATATCTATTATATTAACTTAGTCTATACCATTTTAGTCTTTTAAAAAAATAATTTAAGCAACATCAACATATAAAAATTAAGGTATATCTTGTAGAGAGAATTTAACTACTCTATCTTAGAAGCACTTCCAAACAAAAATATAGATAATAAAATAGACAAAATATATGTGATTTTATCTATTTTATTCTTAAATATCTAAATTTTTTTGTAAGATTTCTTTTAGAAAAATAAATTCTATGGTTTAAATTTAAAGATATTCTTGTAGAAAAAATAAAAGAAAATAATGTACATGCAACAAATAACTTTAATAAAAAAATAAAATAGAATAGAAATAAATAGATGATTTGTATTTTTAGGATTATAAATAGATTTTTAGAGAAGATTAAAACATAATAAAGAAAGTAGAAGCCAAATATTTTAGATATAAAAAAAAAAATACTAATTTAATCAGACGCCCAAAAGGATTAAAATCAAGTTATATATATATATATATATATATATATATATATATATATATATATTCTATAATTACTTTGGACCATATAATTTAATTAAGTTTTTTTTACTAATCAAAAAAAAGAAATTAAAATATTGAATGAGCTAATTAAATTATATTTAACTTGTAAGGTATTTTAATATAAAAATATCTTAGTATATTATATTTATAGAGATACTATATTATTAGACTATTTTAAATGATATTTTTTTGTCTCTAAGTTCAATGTTAAATTCTCTGAAAATAAAGATTAAGCAACTTTCTATGAAATATAGACATATAAAATTTTATATTATTTTATTAAATTAATTTTTATAAATATATAGAAAAAAATAAATTATTAAATTATAAAAAATTAATAAAGAAATATTATTAAAAAAATATCTATATATATTTATATAAAGATTCAAATATTCAAGAAACACAAAATATTATTAAAATTCTATAAAATCATATAGCATCAATAAGACAACTAAGAGTAGGAAGATGAGATATCAAAGTTAATAAAAAAAACGTGTTACCATATGTGATTTTAGTTTAAAGACATATTTTTGTAATAAAAATAATTAAAATTTAAATATTAAATTTAAAAAAATATTATGATACAATTATTAAAAATCCTAAACTACAATAAAAATCTAAATTCTTCTATTTTATAAAATTATATAAGGATAATAGAATAGATTATGAGATAGAATTTCTTTTATATAGGATTATAAAATCTCATTTTTATAAGGTAGACAAAAAAAAAAAAAAAAAAAAAAAAAAAAAAAACTATTATTATATGATAGACAAGGCTATTAATGTAATACATGCCTATATTATGTAAGTAAATAGAAGTAAATAGAAATAGATAGAATATAATAGGTGGATGTTATCTTCTATATAAAAATTTGTAGAAGATTTTTAAACATAGATCAAATATATCACATAGTTATTGAAACTTATTTTATAAGTTTTTTTTTTTTGGAAGTTGTATTAGTAGCAACCTATAAGTTGATTCTTAGGTCATAAGTCATATAATTCTTACAAAGCTTCTACAAGGTCTTTTTAGTAGCTAGTATGTATAAAAGAAAGAATAGGGCCATCATCAATCTTGTCAACATTTTTTTTGTATTCTAGTCTTAGTTCATGACTCTCTAGTCTTCTTTTATTTGACAATAGTCATTCTAATTATTTTCTATCTTATATCTATTTCTATTCTTTAATGACATGAATGTATTATCTTTTGAATTTTATTTAGATTCATATTTTTGATAGTTTGATAAGACTAACACTAATAAAATCAAAGTTTGATCTTTTGTAATAAAAAATAGATTATCTCTTTCTTTTAAAAACATCAAAGTATTTCAAAGGTTACAAATTAATCTTTTCTAAACTTTTATTACTTTTGCAATACTTCTCAAGATTTTACTAGTATGATAAATACAAAGAAGTAAAAATTGACATATTAAAAATGTAAAAAATAAAAATATTCTTTTTATTAATAAATTATTTAATTTAATTTATATTATTAGTTATTCTTAAGTTACTTGGTCTTCTTAAATAATTATATTTGTATCCATTTTAAATTATCTTTTGACTTATTTTAAGATAATTATGTCTTTTACTTCAAATTTTATTATAATTTGTGTGTTCATGATAACTATTTGATTGATAACTTTTTTTATAGGTTTTATGATTATTATTTTAATTTTATATAATTAATTGATACTTTAATTATTGAAATTTTTATCCTTATTTTTGTAGATTTTTCCAATTGGATGACATTGAAAAAATATTTTATGTAATTCAAGCTACTTATTGATGGAAACAAATCAATAATACACAAACATTTGAGCAATAAGAGTATCAATGTTGAAGGCATTCAACATAGAGCAAGTTAAATAGAATACAATTATAAGAATAGAAGGCATCAATGTTGAAAGTAATCAATAAGTAGTAGGACAAATAAAACACAATCACATGAGCAACAAGGCTTCAATTTTGAAGGCAATTAATGGAAAATAAGTTGAATAGAATATAATCATAAGGATAAAAAAGCCTTAATGTTAAACATAGTTGACAGAGAAGCATAGTGAATAAAATACAATTATTGAAGCTCTAGAGCATTAACATTGAATGACGTCAACAATCAAAATAAGAAGAATAGAACTAATCACAAGAATAGGAAGGTATTGATGTTGCATGCAATCTACTATTAAAATAAGAAAAAAAAAAATCAATTACAATAATAAAAAGGTATTGAAGACAGATTTATCAGTGATATAGAAATCAATTGTATTATTTCCATTAAACTTTAAGGAAGTGAATTTAGCAACGATTGGCACCTGTATCAGAAGATCAAATCTCATAATATTATTCACAACCGCCAAAAGCATTCGCTAGCACTTTAATGGGTTTGATAGTTGCTAATTAATATTTCAACCTATCATCATAAGAATTAAGTTGTCATATGTCCAGATTAAGGTGGCATAGAATTGGATTAAGGTGGTGTTGGTCAAAGTGAGGTGGCATTGCTATGATTTTGGATGAGAGGGTCAAGGATTACAAAGACATGATCATGATTTAAGTAAGGTGATCAAGAGTTTTTGGACATGGCTACAATCTAAATGAAATGATCAAGAATGAAATAACAAGGTAATATAGCAAAGACTTTTCCTATCATATTAGTTATAATAATTTATGCTAGTAGGATCCTATAGAAGAAAAAATATAGTCTCTTTAGATGATGATAAAATGAGATGAATAGATAGCCACATTTTAAATCAAATATAGATATTTTAAATATAATGTCATTACTTTTAGAATAAAAAATACTCTTGCTAATTTTCAACATCTAATAAATGATTTTTTTTTAAATATTTTAGATAATTTTATTGTATATTATCTAGCCAATATTTTAATTTAATTTTAAAATACAAAGGAACATAAATTTCATATTTGAGGGTATATTACAAAAATTTAGAGATGCTTGATTATATACTAAGATAAAAAAGTGTATATTTTATATAATTCAAGTTGATTTCTTAGGATATACTATTTCAAATGATGGTTTTGTAATAGATTCTAAAAAAATTTGGACTATCACAGATTGTAAAATTTCATGAACTATAAGAAATATCTAATATTTTTTGAAATTTTTTAATTTCTTTTAAATATTTATCAAGATTCTTTTTAAAATTATAGTTCTACTTAAATTTTTGATATGTAAAAAAAAAATAGAAGTAGATGAAAAACTTCATCTAATAGCTTCTCTTTTGAGAAAAGTTTTAATAATTGAAAATAAATATAAGATCTATAACAAAGAACTTCTTGTAATTATGGATTCAATTCAAGAATAGCACCATTATTTGGAAAGCGCTTCTAATATAGTTATCATGTATATGGATTAGAAGAACCTTGATTATTCCATAGCAACACATATTTTAAATTATTGCCAAGCTTATTGGAACATGTCTTTATCAAGATTTGAATTTCAAATCATTCATTGATTAAAAAAATAATAAGGTTTGTCAAACATCTTTTTTAGATATTTATATCTTACACCAAAAGAAGAAAATACTATTTTTAATCAACAATAAATTATTCTTTTGAAGCTAGTGTAATTTTATCTTTAAGGAATAAAATCAATATTAACTATTGATTCAATTTTTTTAAGCAAGTTTAATCAAATATGTTCTTACATCTTTTTATTCATGATATTAAGAATAATATACCTAAATCTCATGATACTTCAAAATTAGAATTCAAAAACAATCTATTCTATTTCAAGGAATACTTGTATATTTCAAAAAATGAAAGATAATTATGTAATCTTTATGATTGTCACAACTTCTTAACTATATAACATTTTATGTACAATAAGTTTTTGGAATTAAAATCAAGAGATTTATTGTGGTATCAAATATAAAAAATAATTAAAGTCTATGTATAATTGTGTGATATTTTTTTAAGATAAAAAAATAAAATAAAAAATAAAAAATAATTTTTTTAAATCTATACTAGAATAACTATGGTTTTTTATTTTTATAGATTTAATCATAGATCTTTTAATTTTAGATTCTTATGATTTTATATTTGTGATAGTAGATTATTTTATCAAGATGGCACATTTTTTTATCATATACAAAATCTATCAAAGATGAATCAATAGCTAAATTTTTATTAATAATATTTATAGCTATCATAAATTTCCATAGAATATTATATTAGATAGAAAAATCTAATTTGTATCAAGGTTTTGGAAAATATTTTTTAAGATATTGAAGGTGGATATAAAATTAACTTTGGCTTTTCATTCTCAAATATATAAACAAATGGATATTTATTCTAAGAAATTTAATTATTTTATAAAAATAGATATATCAAATTTTATATTGAATATGGTTCTATTGCAATTAGATGCAAATGATGGACTTTAATCTACTGATTTTTATTCCAAAAACAATTCAAGAATTAAAAATAATTTTAAATTCTGTAGCAAAGAACTTATTAAAGTTATAAATTTATTTCAAAATGACAATGTTATTTAGAAAGAACTTCTAATTAGTCAAAATTTATACTAATTATAAGAATATTTAATATTATATAAAACAACATATATATATATATATATATATATATATATATTCTATATCCATTAAATCATATCTTTATTATAATTTATATTTAGTATTTGTGAGGATAAATTTCTCCCTCACCCCAAATTACAAGATGGCTTCAATTAAGAGTTGCTTGTAATTGGTGGAGTGAAGTAGAAGTAGTAATAAACAAGAACAAAAAAAAAAAAAAAAAAAAAAAAAAACAACACAAAACAAGTAAAACAAGTGCAATCAAGCAATTGTATACTACAAAACTAGTCACAGTTTTTTTACTAGATTTTCATCCAGAAAAAAGTAAAAGTAAAAAGTAAAAAATATATTTTTAAATATACAATTTTTTATCTTTCCAATGACATAAAAATTATGTAATTCCAAGTTACTATGTGTAAGTTAAGATAGATTAAAGATAGAACGTAAATAATAAAATAGTGAAGTGAATAAGTTTTACCTCCAAGGTAACTTGATTAAGAAGTCAGGAGTTTGAGCCTCACCAAGGTTCAAATGTAATGTATGTTAGTTGTTTAAAGAGGCCTTGAGGCCTTAATCTTATCTTCCTACCTATACCCAAGGTGCTACAATCCACATCGGAATTGTGCACCTCTTCCTATAAGGACTATATTAGCTGCTGATCCTCCTATTTTCTACTAGTAAAATTACTTTTTTTATATTTTTTATTTCACCAAGGTATTCAAAAACACCTAATTAGCTTGAAAACCTCGTATAGTCTTCAAAACTTGCTTCATTTCTTCATAATGGCTCTCAAAGTGGTAAAATTCAATTTTACCAAGGTCTTGAAATTTTCTCTAAAAATTCATAAAAAATCCTAAATAAATTCTAAATAAATTCCAAAAAAATCTTATAATATTTCTAGAATGCTAATATCCATATAAGGCTTTATTTTTCTATCTTGGTGATTTTTTATAGTAATAAAATTAATTTAAATCCACTAAATATTTTTTATATATATAATTAACTAAAAAGACATGAAGTTCTTTTTCATGCTTCTTCTAACCACTAACTAATCATTGATAGGATTTATAAGTAATATATGTAGATAGGAAGCCAATGAAGACATTGGTCTCAATTACTAATCATTAATACTCAATAATGAGTGGAAATACTACACTAACTAAGATAATTGCCTCCAAGACTTACTAAGACTCCATTTTTGTAATTTTTCTTCTAATAAGACTTTTACACTCATAAATACTTCTAAATTCTAATAAATATGTAAATATTTTGTCCTTGACACCATATTTTTGAACCTTTGCACTTCTTCAACCTTAACTTATTTTGAAGCAACTTTGATTAATTAATTTCTATAGAGTTCCTTATAAGATTTTTAATTTTGAATTCTTATAATATTATTTTTATAATAATAGATTATTTAATCAAAATGATGTATTTTTTATAATATAAAAATATTATTATTTTTAAAGAAATAAAAAATAAATTTTAATATTTATCAGTATCCTAGACTTTCAAATGACATTATATTTAATTGATAGCTCTAATTTATATCAAGATTTAGAAGATTTTTTTAATACATTAAATATTAATTTTAAGATATTATTAATTTTTTTATCCTCAAACTAATAGATATATGTAACATATGAATTAAATGTTGAAATAGTATTTTTAATGCAAAATCAATTATTACTAAGATAATTAAACAAATTTTTTATCTTTTAACATAGTACATTCTTCTATTCAATAATTATTTTTATTTATTTTTGGAAATTATAATTATCATCCATAATTTTATTTTTTATTTTTAAAAAAATTAAAAATATAAAAATATAAAAATAGAGAATTTAGCAAATAAAATAATATATCTTTACATAAAAATTATGATAAAGCTAAATGAGGCTAAAAAAACAAAAAAAATAATAATATTATGAATACCTTTAGAATAAAATAAAATTTATTTAAAGTTAATCATAAGACATAATTATTTTATTGTAATATTAAAAAAAATTGATCTTTTAATAAGATAGGTTATCAAAGATTTTTTCTATTTATTATTTAAAAATATATCAATTTAATTGCATATTTATTGTAATTATTGCAATCAATAAAGATTAATCTTTTATTCTATATGTCTTTTCTCTAGTCCTATATTAAAATTAGAATATTTAAAAAATAAAGTATTACCATCTTCTATCAAAATAGATAATAATCATGAATTTTAAATAGAAATTTTTTTAGATTCAAGGCAATTTTTTATAAAAAAAGATAGAATATCTTATACATTGACACAATTATGATATTAATTAATGTATGTGATAGCCATATAAAATCTTGAAAATTTAGTAGAATTTTATACTATATTTGATAAATAGTATCTATGAAAATTAAAGACCAACTATTGGCAACAAGATGGTATACATCTTAAAAGAATAAGTCTAAGATTTAAGTCTTGAAAGATAGAGAACCAAGATTTGGCATATTCACCTTAAGAATTGTCATTTGTAAAATTTCTAAATAAATTATTTAAATTGTTTCAACCTTTATGACTATAAAATTGAAATAAAGATTTTAAAGAGACATGTTTTTCAAATAAGTATCAAGATTCAATAAGTATCACAATAGTATCAATAACTATCACAAGATTCAATAACTATCACAATTTTAGAAGAAACTTTTGATTTTTAATAATACAATTAGTAGTTGGTATTTTATTTAATAACATTTATAATGTATTATTTGAAAGTACTTATGAAGACATATTCAATAATTAAATAATTAGGTAGTCTTTTCATCTTAGTATAAAACATTATTGATAGTTCAAGTTAAATAAAAACTACCTTTGTGCAAAATAAAGGTAAGAGTCTATTCTTCATAACATTCAATAGATCCACTTATGAAACAAGTCAACTACTAATATAAAAATCATGTAATTGTCAATAAATTCTATAAAATAAAATAAAAATATAATTAATTATTTATAGATTTATTACACATATATTAAAAAATTAATATAGAAATAATTTTAAAAATAATTGGTAATTTTTTTTAAAATAACTAAATATTAAATATTGACATAGGTATTAAAATTCATATTATAAACTATCTACATTAATTTAAATAATAAAAGTGAAAGACCTTCATTTCTTCTATAACATCTTAGATAATGTAGTGTCATTATATAAAACTATATATTGCTTATAGGATTTATGCCAAATTTATTTCTTCTCAAATTACATTTCATCAAAATATAAGATAATATTTTACAGAAATTTTTAGATACATCAATAAAAATACTAAGTTGAGGATCTAAATTTACTTAAAATCTCTAAAATACTATTTATTAGAAAAAAATAGTAAGTATAAATTAAATTTATTCTCTAAGAACCATTCTTTCTAAAATATTAGATAAAAATATCTAATAGTATATTATTTATTTATCACAAAAATTACTGAATTTCGAATTAATTATCCAACAAATCTCATAAATTAAAGTTTTTATATCTACAAAAATAGTTTTTTATTAGCCAAGTAAAAAAACCTGAATAATTTTATTGAAGTCTAAAAAAATAAATTAGATGCTAATTTAGGTATATTCATAGCTTTTTCAGAAAATTTGGTCTTTATGTAAATTAGAAAAAAAATTATAACTATGTAATATACCAACACACCTTGTTTAAATTTTTAATATAATATTAATAGACATAAAAAAATAAAAGTGAAATTAACTTACTACTAAGAACATCTTTTTGATTTAGAATTCAATCATTGTTTATAGATTAATTCTTTGCTATCAAATTTTACAACACATTAAATTTTGTTCTACTATGTGAATAGATTCAACAAATAGAGTCATAATTTTTATTTACATTCTTATGTAATCTATAGTATATTTTATCTATTCTAACAATTGATGTCTATATATGTTTAAAATGCCCTATAGTCAAATCAATTTGGAAATAGAATAAGAGTCTTTTATACCAACTTTATAAAAAATAGTTAAAAAATAAATTGTAACCTGTTTTGAACCTAGAATAAATAGGTTTTAAAAAAAAATCTAAGCACATAAAAGTCTTTGGCTATAAATAGTATATGCTTGCTTCAGGACCAATACGATGATATTATTTTCAAATAGAAAGTATTGATTGTTGAATGTATGTACATATATATATATATATATATATATATATTATCTTAGATTGATTTAATGTAATTAAAAAAAAATAATATAGAAGCTCACAATAGATGTAAAATTATCTATAAAAACAAATTTGACAACTAAGACTAAGATACTAAAATGAGGCATTTTAAAATAAAGTTTATATACTAAAAGGAATTACTTCCTCTTTCTTTATCCCAATATAGTAAAATTCTCACCCTTTCTAATGACAACTTGAGAATTCAAGTTCTAGTTGTATAAAAACTTTAAGTTTTTATAAAAATATATATATATATATATATATATATATATACTTCAAAAATTAAAATTTACATCCCACTGTCTTAAAATTGGATATTACAAGGAAAATTATAAATTGTTAAAAAGCTGAAATATATGAAGCTTCATAAAAAAAATGTTATTTTTTAATTTATATTATATTATATATTGAAATTTTAAAATTAAAAACATAAAGTAACCAAATATTTGTAATACATATTGGTTAATTTAATTTCAAACATATTTATTGATTTTAATACCAAAAACAATAAAATTAATAAAATTAAAATTAATTTTTTTAAAAAAATCAATCATAACAAAAGTAGAAATTTAGAAAAATTTGAATTATGTCTAAAACAAGATATAAAGAATACCTTGAAACAACTAAAAATAATAAAAAGATTAAATCACCTATTGATAAGTTACAACCTTATATAATACAAAGAGCTGATGGATTGATATTATAATTATATAGAACATTTTGATATTTCTTTGAAGTTGATTTCTATAATGTGATTTAAATTGGTAGTAGTAGATATAGTATTTGAAAAAAAATATATTAATGGTCCATTAGTTGCGTTTTATAAAGAATATTTAGAATTTGGCTTTTACAATTTAAGACCAACAACTTTTTTTTATTTTTTTTTAAGATGTCAAAACATACATTTTTTTTTTAAAAAAAGTAATCTTAAAAAATAATTAAATGAGAAAGAACTAAAAAGTCTATTAAGACTACCTATTTAATTATATTTTTAGAAAATACTAATAAAAGAAAAAATGAAAATCATAGTTTTATTTGTAAATAATTATGTACATTATAATTTTTTATTTTTAAATTTATTTTTATTTTTGATACATTCATTAATTGGTCGAAGTACATAATTATTTCAAGTATAGATTGGATATTAAACTTGATTGAATATAACATCTGGAAAAGAGTTGAATTGAAAGAGAATTCATTAAAACAAAATTCATAAAATATGGTTCTTTACTTACATTATTTAAAAATAAATAAATCAATCAATCAATAAGAATTTATTTATAAAATGGTAGAAAAAGAAGAAAAATAAAATAAAATAAAACTGAAATACTTTTATAACACAAAAGTCAATGCTAGTAGAATAGAGATGTTAGTTAATATCATCATCGTTTAAGCAATAAATATATATATATATATATATATATTGTTTGTTTGTTTTCTTTTTTCTATTTTCTATTTACATTCATGAAAAAATGGATCATTAATATGAGGCAACCAAGTTTGTCTAACTTCTACTTCCTACTTCAATATTAACCTAGTAATTTTCAACCCTACAACAACAGGAATTACTGCCCAAGTTTGGTCTTCTTTATCATAAAAGGTCACTATTCTAAAAATGACATTTTTTTTGTTAAAGATCACATTTAACAATATAAAGAACCACTATGGTCAAATTCACCCAAGGGATCTCAACTTGCAAAGAGAAGAGAATAGAAATCAAGGTTTGGTACAGCATCCTGTTTTTTTCTCTTAGAAGTTCACAGTTTCAAAATCACTTGTGTTAATGAATGAAGAAAATAGCTGCTCTGATGGGAGTGAGAGAGCGAGAGAGCGGGAGAGTCACCCTGGAAGTGCGGTCCTGAAGGTTGGAGCCTCTGAGTGGCCCTCGAAGCCAAGTGAAAACCTCGGCATCACATCCTCTGAGGAACCGCCTTGGGATTCTCACCAGTCCATGAACAACAGTCATGGGTGCTGGAAACCAACCAGCGATCGCTGCACCTTCAGGAAATCGTTCCAGGTGGATCCTACCATCACTCTCGTATACCTCCATTCTCAAATACGATCACAGGCTGATTAGCAGCGGTCTCGGTCGCGCCGCCTCCGCTACTGGGCCGAAAGTCGCATTGCTGCCAGGCGACCACTCCGCATCAATGCACCCGAGGTGAGGGAGAGAGGGAGGACGAACCAACGTATGACCATTCGATGGACCATGCCATGTTGTATATTGCAAGTCCGGTTTGGGGGATGGGTTAGGGGTTGGAGCCTAGGGCCAACCTTTCAGAAATTCTGGGGCGCCCTCGCGGACACCGCAGGGGGGTTGGAAATAGTTTTCAACCAGCAATTGACGCGTCTCGGTAAAACCTCACTAACTGCGTCATTGCCCCAAGCGCAAAGATATCTACGTATATGCTCGCACAACCCCTTCTACCCCACGCCAGCTCCATTTCTTGCAAAATGTAAGGGACATATCACTCCTGCACCGCTGCCTCACACACAAACCTATGTCTCTCTAACTCTAACTCTCTCTCTCGCTCACTCACTCGCTCCTTCCAGTGCTGCACCCACCCCACATTACTTCCAATTCCGACCACGTCCATCGTTGTGAGTTGCAGTTTCCGACATGGGTCCGACTCGGTGAAACTGCTTGCCACAACTCCCATCGCCCTGGCCCTGTTTGGGCTCGTGCGCGCCAATCAGCGACCTCCTTCACGACATGTCCACAACTCAACAGTGTCACCCCATGAGGCGCGTCTGCTCTCGTGCAACTCTCCCACCAGATGTGCACAGACGCGAATTACTCAAGCATCTGCAGCATGTAACTGACGGGGTTTCTTCCATGGCCGGAGCTGGCGCATCCAGCCCATCGCTTATTTGCTGCCACGAGCTTTGAACTCGTACAGAATGCAGGGGATGCGCACTGTGGACACCACATTTTTTCTGATTGTATTATGATTGGAACAGGCTGATTGCGATGACGTACTTGAGTTTTCTTTAACTTGAAGTTGAATCCAACTGTGGCGTTCCAAATGAACACAGTGGCTGTGTTGAGTGTATTTCAGGTTTTAGACCAAATGACGAAGCATTTTTTGCATACGCGGCAGCTAATTTATAGGTTTAGCTTTGCACAATCAACCTGCTTCTGGACACATTGTGTAATGAGATCCTCTTTTAGTAAGGTTTACCCGGAAAGTGATAGAACGGCGATATTCACATGTTTGACTTGTTCGTGTTCTGTGTGGACAGTTCCGTTAGCAGCAGCCCCATGAACCTAGACAACTGGAAAGTTTTCGACCTTCTGTTCTAGTTGAGTTAATTCTTTGTTCTGTGATATGTCGAAGGGATTTGATTGCTGAAATGGTGCGTAAACATGGAGTTCTTTCGAGTGACCAAGAGTAAACATTCAGCGTTTCAAACATCGTAGAGTTGACCCGAGACGCAAGTACAGCAGTAACTCAACTAGCCGGAGTGGTGAATATAGCAGTTGAAATGGGAGCGCCAACTGGGTAGTAGCTACGTTCTCACTTCATTTCATAACGATTCAATAAATGCGTTGTGCAAATAGAGCGGTCCAAGTTATATGACGCTCACAGATTGTGCTCTATTCGAATGGTAACTCCAAATTTTAGAAACTAAACTTGAAGTGCTCACTCTAAATGTATTCTAGATGGAATACAGAAAACAAGTAATAATAACAACATGCCGCTTCACATCCACACAGATTCAAATATCAACAATCCCTTATTCATTGCATCAACTCTTGGTTTATTCAGAAGGTACAGTGTCATGTAATTCACAGTGAAATGGTACAACTGTAGAGGCAGCTCACAGATTCTAAGGTTGACAATAACGCGAAGTTCTGAACTTGTCGACTATTCTAAGCAGGAGGAAGAAAAAGCGAAAAAGGATAGTATCCTTCTCAATGATGTACTGTGGGGTAGATTGATAAGGCGGGATGAGAATCTATTGGCAAAGAGATCTGTTAGACAAAAGAGGCACACCCACCGTTCCTTGCCACTAGTACTTCACTGCAACACTCCACGGGGCTTCCAACGAGCAGACTCTGAAGAAGAAGGACAAGTACCTCATCCTCCAATGTTCAAAACTTCCTACTGTTTGTCTACTATACAACTCAAAGGAAGCTGACGCTTCCTAAAGAATGAAGAAGGTACTTGTCCACAGCTGCTACCTCCTTGCCAACTGCAGCATTTGCTGCAAATTCAAATCTGCTATACCGAACTGACTGTATGGAATGTGCACTACCCAATTCGATTGTTCACAACTCAAAGGGACCCTAGTATAAACACCAGCTGGCACAGGAACGACAGCAGTAGGAGGACGAGGCTGACCGACGGCGACAATCGCCGCGACCCATTAGTCGGTATGGTGTCGGGAAGGACACATTCTTCTCCGTTAAACCAAATTTTGCTAGGATAGCCGCCTCCGAGGGGAACTTCAATCCCCGGAGTGCCGTCTTTAGTGAAGGAAATGACGGATTGAATCTTACCTGAGGTGAGGTTCTGTGCAGGCATCAAGTAGTTGTTGTACCCCTCCAGACCCGTGAGAACAAAGGTATTATTGATCATCGGATCACCATTGCTATTGTTTAAGAGAGGCAATCTGGTAGCGTTCATGGTGTACGCTTCCTGCAATCCTCTCGTGGCATTTGGCATTTCAACGACGACGTACCAGTCAGGGTACGTGATGTTAGACCAGCCCAGAAGCGTCAGCCGAGCACTCCATCCCTTCGTGAAGTCGGAGACAATGTGCCAATTCACGTTAACGCCGCAGTTGTCCGTGCAAGGAAGAGGGTTTGGGATTGGTTTACGGTTGATCGCCGCCCACGCCTTCATTTTTTCGGTTCGATTCACTGGGGCAAGGGTAAGAGCACCGTAAGGAAGCAGCATTGCTGGTGCATCTTTGCTGCACCTGGTTGCATTTTCTTCAGTACCATACACAAGCGAAGCCGGTTTTAGAGGATGACCACAAGCACCATTTCTGCATGGAACCACGGAATCGTTGAAGTATGCTGAGAACGAAACGCAGCACTTTGGGGTTCTCTTCACTGCAGCGGTGATATTGCAAGTCACCTGTTCATTGCATCACATTTATAAATGAGAGTCCCGTAATAACTCGATTGGCCAATAGAAAAGTGCAGTGAACATCCTCAGAAAAAAGTGACAACAGGTAAAACTTCTTCCGTAAAGTACATTCAAATTTGAATTGTACCTGCCAAGTCTTCACAGCCGATCTTTGATGAATGAGGCTATTCCAGGGATCCGTGTAGACTGTAGGTTTAATCAGACGGGGCTCCCCGCAGGTATAGTATCCGTCAGTTGTGTTCGCTCCATCGCCAAACTTGAATTCATGGGGAGGCTTCAAGTAAGTAACATCATCGTTGCCAGGCGGTACCTTGTAGACGTTCATCAGAAACGCAGCGGTCGTCTTCTTAGGGTCTATGATAGCTGGGTATATTGTACCATTCTTGCAACAATTCTTGATCCCACCAATGTTTGTATCATTAGTTCTATCAGTGGGTAAATCAAGAATGATCGGTTTCTCTGAACAGCAGGCAGCTTTGTTCACATCTGGAGCGCCCGCATATGTCCTACCCGCGAGACCTCTCACACAGCGCTTGATGTCTGCCTCGAACGTTTGAGCGCCCATGATCGTGTTAATGAATTCACCCTCTGCCCAGGTCCAGGAAAGATTCCAGTGATCAATGCGAGTAACTGGCATATTATTCGTAATTTGCACCTGCGCAAATCAATTCAACACTTAAAGCATGCTAGAGATACAAGTTTCGGATCCGTGTCCAATCCTCAAAAATTTCGGCAGAGTAGATTGACGGGGACAAGTGATTGAATGGCACATGGTAATGGGAGGACTACGGACAAAAGTAGGACTGACGGTTTCAGAAATTGGACACCAAAGTTGTCACTAGAACTAACCATTGCCATGTAGTTTTCTTTGTAAGTCTGAGTAACATCATACAAAATAGTAATATTTCCCTTTTCTTCTGGCAAGTAATTCTCTTCGTCATCCGTCAAGGTAACATTCCTATTCTTCTCCAAGCAACAAGTGTACATTGTGTTGTCTGCGAGGACAGCGGCGAGTTAAAGCATTAGATAGGTACTACAATCCAAAGACACCTGTAGAAAGGAAACCAATCAAAATATCTTTGAATTGCATAACTATCACAGTACAGTTACTTACTTCCTTTCATGGTGGGAATACTGCAGTTATAATCCTTGTTTGTTATGTTTATACTCTTAGGCATGGGGTCAGTCTTGATCCCGAACTCTGTACCAACTAAGGGAATAACTCTCTGGATAAGCTTGAGGTTTCCCGCAGTCTCAATAGCATTCTTAATATCCTCAGGCATAGATCCCGTTAAAATGGTTCCATTAGACACATCCACGGGCATTTTCCGCCCATCTGCCAAGACGGCAGTTCCTGCGTCCACTAAAATCTGCCAAAACAGGCCAGAAGAACTTAAATTTCATTTTCAACAAGCAAAAGCAATGCAATCACAATTTCGTAACACGCTGGATGTTACGTAGGTCCATTAGTCCCATAAATTTGACTTTAGAATACTAGACAACGCACTTATCACAGCAAGTTCTTTTCCTACCAATCTATCGCGGTCTCAAAGTAAGTGCTACAGGCTAGTCACCGACACCCTGATTCAGGGGTTCGTTTGCACCCACAAACATGAATTTCAAGGTCATCCTAGCTTCGCGCTGTACACGTTTGTGTTAGGACAAAGAAATTTCGTGTACAGAGAGTGAGAATTCAACGAACTCAACAGACTTCACAGTTGACTGAAAAAAACAGAATTGATATTTGCAACACGTAATGAACTGCGGAGGGATGCCGTTCAGTGAAACTGTAACGAAGATCGCAATTTCCTGGACTCTGTAAGAACATTCACAACTTCTCTCGTAGAGATGTATGCTCCTCAATACTCTGGTGCTCACCTCGTTGTGCTGGTACGTAATTCCCATTTCCCAGTTTTCGACGGTAGAGTATCCCATATTTGTCAGTGAAGCCAACGCCATAAAGCTGTAGGGCTGAATCCACGGTGTCTCATTGAGATACGGATAAATCTTTTTTGTAAAGGTAGTGGTATACACGGCCAGAACACCTTGACAAGGGGGGAAAAGATCCTCCAGGCTTGGTGCAGGAGCTGGCGCCATCTCCATTGGCGGCAGTGCATCAGGAGGAAGTACCGTACCCGTCGGCGGCAAGACTGGAGGCACAATAGCTTGTCCACCGACATGAAACGCAAGCGTGATTACGAGCAGAGAGATCACCCATCCTTTCCCAGTGGCCCCCATTGCTAGCAACATCGGCAAGCAATTCTGAACCATTGCGGAATACCAACACTCCAGAATACAAACTTCACAAATCACCCAGCTACAGTCACAGCTCAAATGGCCAATGCTGTGCACCCAAATCCACTCATAGATTCGAGTCCAGGCTCCGAACTAACTTTCCTGGAGACGATCGACCAAGCAATCGCACCATCTAATCTCGACGCCTTCACCTCCATGCACGAAATCCATAATTCCGTGGCCGGTGAACAACCGTTGATGATCAAGGCCACTTGAGAGGATAACTGCTCTGAAAAAAGTTATCAGAGTGGACCTGGACTGCAAGGGACAGAGGTGGAGCTATATGAGTACTGGTTCCGAGGATCTTATCCCCCGCGCAACTTCACAACCACAGTGGGTGTGTGTGTGTGTGCCGCCTCCGATTCCTAGAGGGGACTGGGGAAATAATGCCTTCATGCAAAAATACACAGTGAGAGAAAGCCGAGGAGGCACGACTGAGCAATGGATCCGACGAAATAGATCAACGTAAGGATTAGGTTCCCAAGAGGCAACGAATGAAGTGCACCATCAATATAATCGAGATGGAGGGAGATCCTAGAAAGAAGGCCGCGATGTTGCCTCTTCCCACGTCGCGCGTCCCAGGAGCCTGGTACTAGGGGACGCGTGGCCTGGGCTGCGCGATGACAGCCACACTGGCCTTTGGGTCGCCTGGAATTGGTTCCCCGGTAAACCTAGTCGCAACGACATCACGGTTAATTCACCTCAAAATCTACTATTTTCCATTAAACGCCAGTTTACTCTTCCACACTGGAATTCTCTCTCATTCTCCCGATTGGGTGATTTGATCGCATTCCCTACGCTAGCTTTGATTTCGTCCTGCGCACACACGAGCTGTCAAGCCCGATGAATAGCGGGATGTGAGGCTCGGCACTTCCTCACAAACAACCATCTCCGCTGCTGGTTCTGTTGCTGATTGCTTCCAATTTCAGCACCTGCATGGGTGCACCATCATTCTGGGACCTCTCCTGAAATGATCACATTACATTAACGAAAGAATTGATCAGTTCCTTTTCATCATAATCTGATGCAAAGTTGCGGATTACAGCACATCCAATAAATCGCAGTGGTGCTGTTTTAGCCATTATCAAGTCACCGACATTGTTTTCCTGTGCGATACATTCCAATGCAACGTCGACCACAGCAGACAAAATCCGTGGTATCGAAGGTGTAAAAGTAAAGAAAAGAAAAAAGCGGTAAATCTAGTCGAAGGGTATTCCACTACTTGCGAATACAATTTGAACAGTGTTTGTTGGAGTGTTTGTTCAGTGTTCTTTACGTTTTGTTTTGACTTGGATTTTATTTTTACCTTTTCCCACTGTACAGCGAAGCTGCCTGAAGAAACGGACTTCTCGAGTCTTCAGGTGAAGTTCCATGCTAGGAAACTGGGGTCCTTGTTACCACCATCTCAGTCTCAAAAGGAACGTTAATTCTTCACGTTATATATATATAAACATATGTATTCTATTTAGTGTGTAGTCAACTATCAAATTGTACAATCCCCAAAGTTGCCATCCTGTTTCTGCTTCTGGAGCTGTAAAATGTTAGATTCTTGTCCATAATATTCAAAAAGAATCAAAGACGTGGGCAACAAGCATGCGTTGATGCAACAACAAGTTCCCACGAAGAAGAGCGAGATTGAACTTGAAACGCTTTTTTAACAGCTGAAATGAATAATTTTACGTGTTATCAGTAGAGAAATAAAATTTTGAGCACTCTTTCTCGAATCAATAGTCTTATTCTATGAATTCCAAGTACTACAATCCAAGAGGTATGGCTAGATTTGGAATATAGACAATGGCTGCATGCAATGTTGAACAAAGAAAACTAAAGAAATGAAACTAATCTTTTAAAAAAGATTGTAATGTGTATTAGGCATTGGCAAATTGCTACAGTTCATATTGGCAATGCTAATTTTAAAAAAGACAATATTTTATGCTATGGCAAGACAATCATATACACATACACACACAATCAGTAAATAATGTGTCTTGGAATGGGATTTTAAAAAAAGATAAACATTTCAACATTATTTGAAAGTGTCGTGTCAGTGTCATTTATGTTCATGTTAAACATAACCAATTGAAATTGACGTGAATGTGTCAAACATTGAAGTCATTACATAAGCTAAGATGATTTCTATGATTTCTCTTTTTCTTTTTAACTTCTAATTTCCAATTGTATAAAGTGAAATAAGTTTCACTTGCTAACTTGTCACATATGTCTCATCAGGTAAAATTTGCATTGTCAATTGCACAAGAAGTATTTCTGAAAGATGTTAAACATATGTATAATTGTTTATAACAAGAATTCAAGTGGCCATGATTACAGATATACAATACCATTTTTTGAGAATGCATTACATCAATGGACAAGATTTTTTATTTTATTTATTTTATTTTTCAAAGATAGAGTTGTGAAGTATACAAAACATCCAAATGTAATGCTAGAATAGTAAAATATGTCTAATTTGCTTACATGTGAAAGAAGTAATGAGCTACCAAAAAAGTATTTGTTACAAAACATAAAAAATAAACAAACTTCTTAGAATGTCATTTACATTTCTTAGAAGTGGTTAAATTTGTCTCCAGTATTAACCACCTACAACACCATGTGGAGTTCACAAACATCATTTCTAAAACAAAATAAGTATTACAGAAATGAAAAGTCAATTGGAATCCACAGTTGATATTTCTGCACACAACGACACGAGCTACCACCAACAAAGAAGCAAAAAATGATTAACTGTGCAGATGGTTTAGACGGAACCATTTCAAACAAGGAAAGTGGCAAGGACGCACCCCCACCTCCATTCATGCATTACAAAGTTGGGTCAAAACACAGAATCGTGAAGGGGATGAGAAGGGGGAAGAAACACAGCATAATCCAAGGCAGTATAACATGCAGAAGATTCGGGTAACCTTTTCACTGTTGTACGACGAGTGAAACCATGGCCGATGGGGGATGAACCAAGGCGCTGGATCGACGATGTCCACCGGGACAAACATCACTTCTTCTACTCTCAGATATGAATCAGTCAGGATATTCTCGCAGGCACTCCCCTAGAGACGCGTTCACCAAGTCCAAATATAGCCCAGAGTAAAAAACTAAGGCCAACCAGCACCACAACAGACAGGTCCAGGTTGAAAGAAGAAGCAGCAGTTGCAGCAGCAGCAGCATAGCTTATTCCTGGAGGTAGACCTAACGAGGTGAAGTTGGAAAAGAAACACGGTCCTCTTTTGTCAGATACGATGGTTTAGGAGTCATCCCACATCGATCTGGACTTACCTACCGAAATTTTTATTTATTAATGTTCCTGCAAACCTACCGTTGTGTCCAGTTTACAGCCCACAAAGCGCGCCGCGGATGGAGATTCCCGCCCCGCGGAAAGCTTTCGCGCCATACCTCAGCTGCCGGAGCTGAGGCCAAGTGGGGTGCCAAGTTTTTTGTCGGTGGGGGAGCATGTGATCGGCACCGATCGAACAGTTTCTCGCGTAGCTTCAGCCGCTCTGACCACCTCTCTCTCTCTCTCTCTCGCTCGCTCCCGCTTGGCTCGAAGGAGTGCTCCTAAACAGACAGCTTTTCCATGGCACGATGTCTTGTGTTCGTATGTTTTCCTGTTTGTTTTAAATTATTTCCTTTTTTCCATTTCCGTGGTTTGATGCTGGAACGGCCCCCCAACAATACGGAGGCACGGGATGAGGTGAATCCAGGAGTTCTACCGATCGCGCCATGTCGCGAACACCAGTCGCGAATACTGGAGACAAATTTAACCGCTCCCATGGCAATTGTGGACGCCTCTCAGGATATTCATGATCGTTTCAGGGAGAAGAGTGGCTGTTTTTTTGGTTTTTCCATTTTTGGCAGTGGGTCCAGAAGTTCCTGGTGCCGCTACATTTGTCGAGGAGTAGTGCCTGATTTGGCAACAGCCGATTGACGGGTTCACGCATGCCGGTCGCACCGTAAGGAAAACCAGCGACCCACTTCGCCATTTAGAAACGTCAACCGCATGCCAATGATGCTTCCGAAGTTCAGGCGGTACAACGAGCTCGGCCCGTTTTCGCAGAAGACCAGGAAGAAAAAGAAGAAGCTAAATTGTGTTGTTTCATCTACTTACTGAATAATAGGCTTGGCCCCATTTTTTGATTCCCATCTCACGCTACCTACCCACACCCCCCTTCTCTAACATCGGAATACCTTAAACCTCCTGTCAGGCCCTTGAACCAACTCGTAGACCTTGTCAGAAACCGCGCTTGTACAAACCCAAAACCGCTTTGAAGGATGTAGAAAGATTCCAAATGGATTCCACGTCCACCAATGATCGGCAAATTTTACAACGACCAGGTGGGGGTTTAACTGTTTTTACAGCCGGTTTCGCTTAAGTCTACGGCTCAGTTCAGGGGTAAAATGCAAAAATTGCTTTGAACATTTTTAACAATTCAACCCCTGCGGCGATTCAATTTTTTTCTTCTGCAGCACATCAGAACCTTATTTCTCCACCCTAAACAAAAAAATCCAAAAAATACCCCCCATGAGATAGCTAAAAAACCTTAAGTTGACTGTTTAAGGTATTCTAACGTTACATGGGTTGCCCACTTTATTGGGTGCTTTAAACCCTAACGCAGTAGGCCTTGCTACACATGAACATGTATGGCATAATTGTTTTCACACATCGCCATGTGAGGTTTGGATTAAAGATTTGAGTGGGGTTTTGTTTTGAACAAGTGGAGGGGGAAAGGTTATTAACTTATTTTTTTATTTACATAAATTTCAAGGTTGCAGGGACAACAAGGAAAGATTGCTGTTTTGAACAATATGTGATTTTTTTATTTTTATTTTTTTTCATTTTTTCATTTTTTTTTCTTCATTTGATCTATGTTGCTTTTTATCTTTCTACTTTTTGATTTTCTTCTCTTAACTTTTTGATGTCCTTGTATCACAACTTTGTGTTCGTGGTTTCCCATGTGTTGAAATTTTACCCTATATCAAACTTGTTTAATTGATTTTCGTGTTTTTGTTTGTTTGGTTGCACTTTCTAAATGATGGCAATCTTTCATACAGTTCTTAAAATTGACGTCTTTTATTGATCTCACAATCATGTATCAACCAGCTGAAAACTTTAGCAAATGTACTCATTTCAATTGAAGCATTCTAAATTTGATACTTAACCCCCATAAAAAAAGTGTAAGGGTGTGGAGCAATTTTAATGAGATATTACAATATTTCTACTCCTCCTATTGTAATCAGAAGAAGTGAATCACTTGAACTACATTGGGTGTTCTCAGAACCATTATTTTGCTTAATTGCAGCTACACAAATTTTACTACACATGCAAATTTAGATTGTTTATACAATCTTGTAGAGTTTGTAAAATTCATGTACTTTGGTCTTGAAGCAACTCTTCTTGTATAAAAGGAGAGTGGTGCTCTATGGATGCTATCTTTATGTGTGTTGATGATGATCCATAGTGTTTCAAACTGGTAGGGAGGTTTACTAACACAAAATACATAAACTCTTGAGGTGGCTCATCACTACTCAGTGATGTCTCATTGCACACAGAATGAGGGAAGAATATCATTTTTCAATACTTATCTATGAGTATTATTCCCAAGTTTATTTTTGCGCAGCAAGAAAAAAAGAGAGAGTATACATTGCTTTTTTAATAGAGGAGCAAAGGCGAGGGCCATGATTCCCTCAACACAACAATGAGTGTTTGTTTCAAAAGAGGTATTTGTTTTAAATAATAACTGGGTTATCTACTTATTGATTGATTGATTGATTTATTGATTTATTGATTTTTTTTTTTTTAGGCATGAATATTGATAAACTTCTTATTCTATATGATGGTTACTTTTTGAACATTTTTTTAAAATAATATCTTTAAATTTCACACAAACATCTTTTGTATTTATACATTCATTTTAAATTTCATGTATTTGAATCTCTCAGAAAAACACAAAATAAAAACTGCAACATAATCATTATATATATATATATATATATATATGTACATATTTTTACAAAAAACTACAAATCAAACACAATATATATTAAGAATATGCGAGAGTGTAGGAATAATATGACAATTAGATAATATATTACAGAACAACATAGACTAAATATTTGACATTTTGATTAAGTACATTTCTCAGTCCATTTTATTAGTACAATTTAAATGTGTGAAATTTGCAATTGAATTGAAACAATATTTGTGTAATATTTGATTTTGAGCATGTTTTAAATTTAATTTCAAGTGGCAAATTTTATGCAATACAGAATTATTTGAACATCATGATCTTGCTATAAAAATATTTTACATTGTACAATATTTAATTCTAATGAAATATAAAATATCAAGAACTATGAGTAAAATATAAGTATTTGATACTGCTGTAAATACAAGTATTAAAAAATGATATTTTTTGTTAAGTAATGAATATGTATACATATAAATTATTTCAAGTTTCTTCATGTTTGAAAGTCTACATACACTAGAACACATACACAAAGCTTAACTATTGTAGATCATAATTGGATTGTTGTGGCAAAATATTTGCACACCTATGCAAAAGTAAACAAACAATTAGATCTAATTTCAAACTTTATGAATAGATGGGAAAAGTCATGCATGCAAAGTAATATGATTGGCTTTACAATATGGATGGTTATCACATAAAATACCAAAATCCAATAAAAGTTTTTAGTGAGCCCTATGCCAATGGAACCACACAAGAGGGTAAGTGTACATTAATATCTAAACTATAAAATCTGCCTTGATTTGGGGGTGTGAAGACCAACATTCTGATTCTAATCAAGCATTCCTTTAATACCAATTTAATCACATTACAATACTAGTTACATAGTTCTCAAATAAATAAACAAAACAGTGGTTTCCATAAAGTCAACACCCACCAGTGATAACAATTCAAATAGCAGTGCTTGCATGTGCTTCTGTGGTTGAAATTATGTTTTCTCTTGTTTCTATTCTTCTTTTCTTTCTTCTATCTCTCTTCACTTGTCAGTACACACACACACACACACACACACACATTATATATATATATATATATACATGTGTGTGTGATTCTTCTATGACCATCATTCTTTAATTATATATATATATATATATATACATGTGTGTGTGATTCTTTTATGACAGCCATTCTAAAGAAGCCACTTGATCAAGGCTTTGACACTACAGTGCCCACTCCTTTGTGCTGGTGCACAAAATGTCAAAACAAGACAACACATGACTGTCCTTGAAATTGATGTGTGCAGCCCAATAATAACATGCTAAAATAAACTGTTCGAGTTTAATAATCTTTAAAAAATCAAACAGTAGAAGGCATATTTGTTTGCACTAAGGAAGGGAAAGGATATCTTACAGAGGAAGGGATTGGATATCTTACAGGGGCAGGCAGAGACTGACAATCAATCAATCATTCAATTCATATATATATATATATATACATATGGTCATACTTTTGTTCTCTTTGTAGTAGCCTAAAAAGCATATTTTCCCTTTAGTAAATGCTTTGAAAATTGAAATGGGTACGAAAAAAACAAAAAAACAAACAAACAATGAGAAAAATGAATACCGGGCTAAGAATTCATTGACGATCCAAGTATATGTATAAACAATCAATTTGTGCATGAGAATCAACTACACTTTTTACTAGAAAAAACAAAGATGCCACTTTCTTCTTATTTCCGACATTTCTATAAAATTTTCTTTTTCATATATATATAAACACAATGATGAATTTGCAGGTTTTGATGTAACTGCCGCTCTGGTAATGGGAAAGCACTGACATACATTGTGTGTGTGGCCATGGAGTCCGCTGACATTACACTTTTTCTGGCCACCAACTTGAAAAGTAGTGTGTGCAGAGAAATTGAAAAAACTGAGAATCTAGATTTGATTATTACATCCAGAAAGAGTATAGATTTGGAGGGGGGCCAAAAAGCCCTCTTGATGCCCCCATAACGAAATTAGTTAATTAAAGAATCTCATTTAGACCCACCTCCCTCAATAGTTTTAATTGACCTGAGAGTTTTATTCTACTTTATCAAAAACTCACCTTTTCCCAGGTTGTGAGCTTGGCTGAACTACAAACACCCAGAGAAAGCACCTCGGAATTGAATTGGGACTAGCTCAAATTTCTGGCCGAACAATTGCTTCTAACAACAATCCCATAGATACAAACATACACACATTACAACATATATATATATATATATATATATATATCTATATATATATGTTATGTGTGTATGTAAGTGCATGCACACGTATTATTGAAGCAATTGTTGTACATGTACACAAAACAAATTAATGGATGTCGATAGCCGAGGGACATCACAGAAGTGACAAGAACGACATTTGAAAAGATCAACCCCGAGTGTATTCTTCACAACAGAAAAGGGAAAACCTGCACCTCCTCTTTGCAGAAGGTCAGTCTAGAAGTGAAAAGCACTCCCCTGGAAAGGGCGATGGATTCCACTCCCTCGTCTACTAATCACCGTCCACAGTTCTTTCTTTATTCGAAAAAAAGCCAAAGTCATAAAGAGAACGTCTCATTGTCAAGTTTGTTTCCAGGCCTATTCCCTTATGAACTATCTGTCTACCCCACCTTCTTCCCTTCCACACCTCCCACTGATTTCGGTTTCAGTTGAAGCCGAGCTTAATAAAGTCAACGCAGTTCACTAAAACTCCACCCCCTCCCGCACCCACAATTAGTTGCGGAAGCATTTATGAGTTGGACAAGCAATGCCGCACCTGCCTTCAGGAAAAAAACGAGCTTTAGTTGCAACCCACATGTGAATGAGACGGAGGAGCATCAGAGGATCCTGCTGCCTGCATCGCTGTTTCCTTACTGCGACAATTACACATTTCATTTCCTTTCTGATATTGTCGGAGCCTTTTTATGATGTGGAGGTAGGTGGCGCTCTCTTGCGGCCCACCGACCAAACGATATGGTTATCAAGGTAGGTTTCGAAGAACCAGTAAAACTTAAAAATCACGATAAAGGTCAACTAGGAGTTGCCTCAAAATTGGGTGCCTGCATGGCTTTCACGTGGGTGGATCAGATGAGAACTGAAGGATTCCAAGGGGGTTTAGCGTTGTGTCGCTGTGTTCGACTCTTTGGACACGAATGAGCTTGAAATTGCATCTTGCAGACTCATGGGCCTGGTTTTGTGCTTCGAGTCGCAGTAACCGCAACTGCATGCTTTCGTTCTCGAAATGATGTGGAGGTTAGCGGAGCGATTCAACTCCAGGTGGGGGTGAATGACTTCTGTGCTGATGCTTTGTTGATGTTTTTAATCTCGTGAATTATGGGTATGAACCCTCGAAACAATATCTTCACAGGAAAAGCGTTAATCATTGACATTATTGTGAATATCTGCTAACTGACAGTTAGTCGATAATACGGACTCCTTTCCATTAAATATGGAAAAATCTGACGAAATCAACGTCGATGGAATTGTTCCTGATCAATAATTTCGGTTCATTGCTGGTAGTAGCGGATTTTAGTTTGTAACCAATGAATCGAGTAGGCTTTTTGTTTTAGTAGACTTTTACGTGGCGACTCAAGTTTGGAAGCTTGTGTTTATGTGTGATCAATGTAGGGTGTCCTTATTAGTGGTGGAAGAAAACGAGGATTAGTGGTAAATAGTAGCTTTTTGCAATAAGTGTGATGCGTATAAGAATCAGAGCAAGTGTGGTTGGTAGAACTTTGTTCGCTCAGGTGGAAAACGATTCTTTGATGTGTTACATATTTCGATGAATCATTCCTCTCTTCATATCTACAATCCCAAGAGTTTTGTGTGTTTTTTATCCATACTTTGATTCAGTTACATTTCCACCCTCCCCACGTGTGCCAACATCGTTAAAGTTACTTAATTACATGTTGTAAACACACGCACACACATATATATATATATATATATATATATACACACACACACACACGCTTAGGTGTGTGTGGTTGCATGTTTGTTGTCCACGAGTGGAAATAAGTTGACATGATATTTATTCGCAAAGAGATTGCGATGCACCTTGAGAACAGACATACATGACTCAATTAGCCAGAAAAAAAGATTGAATGACATTCTCATGCAGAAGAATACAAGAATATGATTTTGAGAATATCCTAAACCATATTTAGGACATTAAACTAGCGCAGAATAGAATGAAAATAGATGATAAATGACAACACGACAACAGTAACATCAAAGCGTTTCCTTTTCCCTTTCATTTTGTTTGTCCTCTTGACAAATTTCAAAGCATAGTTGATACAAAATCCCAGCAGTTTACGTACGCATGAAAAAAAACATCTACAGCCGTCGAATTTTTACACGTCATGCTCATCGTGTTTTATGTTTACTAACATTAATAGTATCATTTTATCCATGAGAGGATGGACCTCTGTGCCGATTGTGATTGATGCTTAGTAGTTTTGTGATTATTTTCAATCCATAGCAAGCATCCATGTCACAGCGTAACTTCCCCTGATCTACGGGCAATTCGATATGCATTCCAAATATTGATATGTGCAGTTGGTGAGAACACTTAAGGAGACTTTATCATCAACTACTCTTTTCCATTCATTAGTATTATTGTTTTTCGATTTTGTCTAGATCCCTCCCTCAACTTCAGGAATGCAAGGTGGAGAGACGGTTGAGGACAATCGCTGGTGACTGAGTTCATCCATCTCATTCTTCCCTTTGGAGCGTCTTGGAATGTTTTGTGGCGATTAAGACAAAGAAACCGGAAAAAATGTGGTCGTAAGTTGCTGCAAGTTTAGCTACTCCTCAAATAGTACGAAGCTGAAGGTAGGCGAGAAGAGAAAGAACGCTTCCTCGCCACCCACAAAACAGTACCGTACGATGCAGGATCAAAGAGAAGGCAATATCTTGTGCAATTAAAATGAAATCCCACGATAACGTTCTGAGGTTGAATTGATGGAGTCGAGGACAAATTTCTTCCGTGGAGCAGGGATTCAGTGAGCTGTTGCAGGCTTTGCAAGGCGGTTGATACAATCAGTGTCTGGCTAAACGCCAGTATCAATCCCTGCTCCCCATCGCAGTACCAGGACATTCGACCAGGAATTCGTAACTTATTGTGAACGACCCCGTGGCAGAAAAGAAAAGAGCTCTTCGAAAATTCAGCTCGAATTAAGCAGACTAATGTCCAGTAGTTATCCTTGAGAATCACATGCCTCAGAGACGACCGATGGGGACGCCCTTTCTAGAGACAGTGCGCTTCTGGATCGTTGTTTGCCAACTCCTTGCCCCAAATTAAGCACCAGAGTTGCACCTAACCATTCACTTCACCTGACACTGGAGTCGTACTCATTGACTCGGGGACCTTTGTCATGGATCCCACATCACTGTTCCGGTGGATGGATGAAGTAGGAGCGAGCGAAACAGAGACGGCCAGCGTCGGTTTTGGCAAAGCAGGCGGATTGTAACCAGGATCCCAACGCGTTCAAAGCTGCCACGCCAAGCATGAAGAGGAACGCATGCTGCGGCATCTGCCGCGCCACACTCCACCTGGTGGCACAATTGAGAACAAGGCCCTCCGCAAAAGCGCTTGTCAGACAGAGCAGCGCCTTAGCAACCATTCGGTCCCACAGCTTTGGCCTCATAGTGCCGCTCTCTCTGTCTGTTTGTCTGTCTGTCTTGTTCTTCGCCCACAACCCAAACTGCACAGTGTCCACACTGAACCAGCCAGCCAGGCAGCTACTGTTGTTTGTGCCCACCCCTCGCTCCGCCATTGCTTGGTCAAATTTGGGTCCAGTCCGGCGGCAGGTTGCCAGATCCCCGCGACGTCGCAGTAAACCATTCTCGTGCTAGATTTGCATACACATGATGAATTTGCACACATCACTGGCTCGAAAAGTGTGTGTGTGTGTGTATTTGTGATGAGATTCCACAGTTCATGCTAAAGCTGTTGTTTTTGAGCAGATCGTCGGAGGAAGCTGCTCGAAATCGTGTTGATAGAGTCTTGAGCCCTATAAGTTACATTGAAAAGCAATTTTTCATAAGCATTGTGACAGTGATTGTCTTTAGGATTCATGAACAGATCGTGGTTACTACGCGATGGCTTGCAGTGACCCCAACAATTGTAGTCGTAGTGTTACTAATAGAGGTGCTAATTGGCTTATACCACACTTACAATACACTAATCAGCACTTGGCAACTATTTTGGGGTTGATTGTCAAGATTTTAGGTCAATTAGTTTTGAGTTAAGACTACCAATCAAATAGAGATTAGAGTTAGCAATTTAAAAATGAAGAAGCTGTGTTTTTTCAACAAGAAAACATAGCATAGTAGTGAAGATTTGGAAGAGAAATAGTGTGATAACTTTTAAGCACATAATACATGTATATGTACAAGTTTACCAATCAAGTGAGCATCATATAATGGTCTTACAAGCAAATAGTAATGGTGGCAATTTACCAACTGCACAACCAAACAAGACAATGGCTAATATAAGATCAAACCAACATTGTATAATGAAGTAAGAAAAGGTGGAAAGATGTTATACTACAAAATATTTAACTATAGAGAAATATGAAGGAATTAACATGTTCAAGATTAAAAGATTAGTAAATAAGAAATGTAACTTGTAGAACAATTTAAAATTATTATAGATCTTGTAGGAAACAAACTCTTAAATGTTTTTGAAGCATATTTTTTAAATCTACAAAAAAAGAAACTTGGCTACTCTTTGTAGTTAGAATGTTTTGTTGGTGAATGTTTTTTTATTTTTACTTTCATAAAATCAACAATTTAGGCATGGCTAAAAATTGTTGCTATTAGATTCTTATGAAATCATAACTGTTATCTATTTGTTATAAGAGTAAACACTAAAATTTGATTATTATGCTCTAATTTTTTTGAAACTCCAATTTAAATTTTGACTTGAAATTATTTTGATAAATATTCAATATAAATTTAGACACTCAATAGATTAAAGTATTATTGGTAAATAAAAAATGAATCTTATAAAATTAGACCTTATTCTTATATTACAATTAATACTATAGAAACATGATAATTTTTTTAGAGTCATTAATTATATGACCAAAAAAATTAAAAAATATTAATTTATTACAATTTTATGCTTACTACATAGAAGAACTGTCTTTAATAATAGCAATTAAAAATATCATACATTAAGACTTAGTTTAATAAAATCTAGCACAAATTATTTTAAAATAAAAAATAATTCTAGTGAAATAAATAAATAAAAATAAATCATACATTTAGTATAATAAAAAATAAATATAAGAACAATATGTGTAAATTTTAATATATTATGGATATCTTAACACCACAAACTTAACTTGAGATTTAAACAAATTCAAAGATCAAAACCTTTATTGCCTTTGTATTACTTTGGCAAAATACAATTTAATACTAGATGTAGTAACAAAAGAATATAAATTTGTCAAATGTCCTAACCTTCTAGATTTAAACCTAATCACTAATATTCTTATACTAGGGGATCGGCACTTAATGTTGGAAGGTTTATACAGACAAGTTTATTCTTAAAAAATCAAAGATCTATAAATTAATTGCAAGCCTTGACAATTTTTTTATTTTTATTTTTATTTTTTTAATTAAAAAAAACAATCAAGACCTTAGTAATAAAAATGTTCTTCTTATTAAATAAGATTTAATTTCCTATATTTATTTTATTACTTTCTATGTTTAATATTTTAAAAAATGTGACAATTAAGATTACAACCAATGCTCCAACAAATCATTGATTACAACTAAATTATATAAATATATTTTTAAAGCATATATTAGAAAAATTCTATTAACTTATAAGACTATTTATTAATAAAATATTTTATATATTTGTAAAAACTATCTTCTTAAAATGATAAATTTTAATAATAGAAATATTTTATTTATCTAAAATAGAAATAAATCGATAATTTAATTAAAAACCAAATCATTAAGAAATTCAATTGATCCTTGACCTATATATATATATACATATATATGCATAATTCTACAACAACATAGAAAAAAGAAAAACATAGTTTTTAGATTTATAAATACATTTAATTTTTCAATGAAACTTAATATTAACAACTAGGTGAAATCAACTCTTATATCAACTTAAATACCTTTCTTTTTTTTATGAATTGATACATTTTTTTAAGAAAAAAAACTCAATCTATGCTCTGGCATCTTTTATGGCATAGATAAATTGTTTTTAGTAATAGAGATTTTTTTTGATTCTAAGAGTACAAAAAAAACCCAAGTATATGTACTCTATTAGATTGAATTTAGTTCAACAAATTATAATCATATATAACACTAGCATCTATTTTCTATAATTTATGTTGATTTTAAATAAAACTTATTATTTTATAAGAAGCGTCAAGATATTAATTAAAGATATCCAATAGAGCTCTAAAAAAAACTTGTAAGTAGTGCTTCAATAGATAATTTTGAGTCAATGCATGTAAAATGTTTGAATTTTAAATCTTGATTTAGGTGTGGGTAATTTAGAAGTATATTATTTATTTAGAGTCGTTATTCTTAGTAATCTCTTCTTATTTAAATTATTCAGATTTAAAATTAAAGATCTATTAAGAATCAAAGACAATTGAGATAGTCACCCTATAATAGAAAAATTTAATTTTCTATCTTACAACACTACCGTCTCTACAGTCTAAAATTTTATGGGCCGTCTGAAATCTTTTAAATTTGTTGAAAAATTTAGGTTTAAACTTTAGATGTTTTTTTTGTATCTGTTCTCTGTAATTTTTTACAAAATTTATTATACATCTACAAGCCTTCTTTAGATTAGTTATGTGTTTTTAAGTATATATATATATATATATATATATAAATCTTAAATCAAAATACAACCTAAAATTTTGAAAATTATAGCTAATAGGTTAGATGAAAATAATGCCTTCTTAAACCACATATAAAATCTTAGGAAAACAATAATAAGAAAGTGGAATAAAGATCAGTATGAATTCTAAAGCTGAATACAAAAGTTTTTCGCTAAGTAATTATTAATCAATTTTGTTGAGGAAAAGTGACCCCTAGTATGATACCACCAAATACAATATCCATGTAACACAGCCACAATAAAACAAACATTCATAAGACAATTATAACTGTTTAGTTGGATCAAAATTATCTTAGAATATACAAAGTTAAAAAGAATTCACATCTAATTTAAAGATTCTCGTTTGATTTTTTTTTATTTTTATTTTTATGTAAACCAAAAAGCAATTAAAAAAATCTAAAAATATTTCGTTTTTAAGTTAAAAATATATTAATTAAAAAAATCAGTAACACATCGTTTTATAATTCACATTTAGTAGAACTTCAAAAAGAAAAATAACATACTTATCTTCAATCATTCACAAGAAAGAACAATATTAATTTCTAATAAACAAAGACATATCCAACAACTACAAAATATTTGCAAATATGTATTCAATAGAACTACATCTCGAAAAATTACAAAGAAATCTCTTGGTAATACCTCATAGTTATAAAAACCAAATTTTTGAATTATAAATCACAAATTTTTAAAATGTACATTGCAACTTAGTATGTCCATATAATCATACGTTAATTGTTGGATATTAGTGTTAGCAGGTAAAGCTATTCTTTCGCATTAACTCAACATTACATTAACACTTCCTAATTATTCGACACAATAATGAATTGGAACCAAAAGAAAGACGAACGGCACCCACAAGCTCCACGAAGGTGGTGGAAAATATCTGAAGAAGTGTTGCGGTTTATGTTCTCCAACATCAGCAAATGGCAACAAACGGTATGGGACAACATGGCTGACGTGGAGACCGAATGGGATGACGTGGACTGAGCCCCCACCCCCACCCCCCATGACTCCAGCTGAATATTATTATGCCATAGTTCGAAAGGTTAGAATACCGAGAAAGGTTATAATATGTTTAATATATATATATATATATATATAATAAGAAGAAGGCCCTTGACTTTTAGGCCCAACCCAATTAAAGACTTGGATAGTAAATTCGGTGCTCTATAACAAGTTATAAATTAAATCCTTCTCTCATGGTCCTTGTTATTTTTCTCTGCCCCCCCCCCCATTTTTTTATATGCTTGTTTGTTTTTTTATCTTTTTAACTGTTTTATCATGAATGATATTGTTCTGTTGCTTTCTTTTCGTTCTCTCTTGTTTTTCATTCGTTCTGTTGGACTTTACTTCGTCCGTTGAGTTGAAAACATTGAGCAGCTTGTGGTGGATGCATGAAAGAAGATGGGTCCATTGTTAATATTAGTATTCAACGTCTTTGTGGCTTTTTGATGTCTTTCTGGAAGTTTGAGCTCAAGTGTGTTGACAACGATTTATTTGTTTATTTATAAATGTTATTAGTTCTGGATTTTAGTCTTCATCTCTAGAGAATTGTGCAAATTAAATATCATTTTTTTATATTATTCTCATTTTTTGTTATTTTTGTACGGGGTTTTGCTAATATCACAATAGTTTTTGTTATTTCCACCACAACCTTCCATTCACCACTTGCTACCTTTGTTTAGTACTTTTCAAACCAATCACTTGTTTTTTGTTCAATATCTTTCAAATTATTTGATTGAACAAATTATTTAATTGGAATAATAAAATTTTAAAAAATGTTGAGTGGGTTGTAGTGGCAATAACAAAAACTATAGTGACATCAACAATACCCTATATAGATGTATTTATGATAATATATGTTTATATATATATATATATATAGGGAGAGAGACACAATAAAGCCAGCATATTCACATTCATGCCCTTTAGTAAGAAAAGTCCTTCTTAATCTTTGTTATTTTCTCTAAATTATGATTTAAGTTCAAACATACATTCTCCATACATCATGATAATTCTTACTATTGTCTAATTTTTAATGCCAGCTTTTCAAATTTATAAAGGTACAAAACATTATAATTTTTTAAAAATCAACTTGATTATTTATTGTTGAGACATTAAAGATTTTGTTACCATTGTTTATATATAAATGTTTTTAACTTATCATGTATATTTAGAATCTCATACTACCAAATATATACCAATTGCTATTGGTATCAAGAACAAGGCTAATGGATTTATATTATTTTGCACTGAAGGATTTGAACATGTCATGTGTATAATTGTTTTGGATCATTTTAATGATGTGTTTTGTATATGTATTTTTTTTTGAAAAATTAAATCTAAAATATTATTTTTCTTATTTTTTTAATTTTAAAAGTTGATTTCAATAACTAATTCCAACTTCGTTTTCTAAGTAAGTACATCAACTACTTCCAGAATTGCAACAAAAAAATATCCCAACTTTAAAGTAAAAACTAAATGCACTTCAAAAAAAAAAAATTATAATTTTTGTTGCTTAATTCTCACTTAAATTTAAACAGGCTGCCACAATACACTAACTATTGACTGAGTACACCAAGTTTTGGTAACTTTGGTACCCAAATCCTACACTAACAAGAATGCACAAACTAGTTTACATGTGGGTCATTAACTACAATTATATGGAGCTCCACCAGGACAGTGACAACAACAACAGCAACTGATTTGAAGTTGTTGAGACCACTCCACAAAAACCCTAAAACTTACCAGATGTCAATGTTGATGTCGATGGCTGGAATGGCAACTCAACCCACAACGGAGGAACAGTCAGGAGCTCTCATTGTTAAGCTCGTGCTTCCCACTCTCCAGCTCCATGACTGTGAGAGAGAGAGAGAGAGAGAGGAGGAATGAGCTCAACATGGTGCAGCTATGGAGCACAAGGCACCCACCAAATTGCAGGTTCCTTGCTGCATTCCTTGATGTAAGCTGCAGGAGCTGGGTTTTAGATATCAAGTCCCTTGCTACATACACACTACTAGTTACGGTCCAGTCCAGTCCATGACTGTGTAAAGACACATCAACTGTGAAGAGCACAACACACACACACACAGAGATAGACAGACAAGCAGCAATTGCAGTGTTGGGATCCTCTAAAGTATCCTTCCTTCACTATGTCTCTCTGTAAATGTCAGGAATTCTCATTTGATTTTCCTTCTCCATTCTTTGCCTGTGGTATCAATCTCCCTACTTGAAAGGTAGCACACCTTCAAACTTCCATAGAGTTGGTGGATTCAAACTATGACTTTTAGGTTTCATGTTTTAGAGCATTTTTTTTACATGCTTGATAGAATTGCTTGGTCCTTATATGAAAATTGATTGTGGTTGGATTTTTTTTATTAGTTTGCATGCTAAAAATTTATGAAAAAATCTGAAATATTATTATTTGAGCATATTAAATACATTTAAAATTAAAATAAATAAGTCAAAAAAATTAATAGATGTAAATACTAAAATTTTGTGGTATAAGTTTTTAAGAAATCAAAACACTTTTATTTAAATTATTTTAAATAAATAATAAATTATAATATATTTGTTAAAAACTTAATTTATTTAAACTATCTTTACTATAGACATTCAACAAGAAGATTCTAAAAATATTCTAAAATATTCTATTAAATTTTAAAAGGTTCTAAAAGCTTTTCAAAAGATTTCTAGAAGGTTTTTAGAATATTCTAGCAAGTTCTAAAAAGTTTTGAGATAATTAAGAAAGTTGCTTGAGAAGCTACTTAATGTTGCTTCATTTTCAAGCAATATGGAAATATCTTGAGAAGCTTCCTAAGATTTCTTCATCTTTAAGCAATATGAAAATTTCTTAAGAAGCTTCTTAAGGTTGCTTCATCTTCAAGCAATATGGAAACTTCTTAAGAAGCTTCCTAAGATTGCTTCATCTTTAAGCAATATGAAAATTTCTTAAGAAGCTTCCTAAGATTGCTTCATCTTTAAGCAATATGAAAATTTCTTAAGAAGCTTCCTAAGCTTGCATCATCTTCAAACAACATGAGAACTTCTCAAGGAGCTTCTTAAGGTTGCTTCATCTTCAAGCAACATGGAAACTTCTTGAGAAGCTTTCTAATATCTAATATATATTGGAGTCCAAGCTAAAGATATCCTTAATCTTGACATCTCTTAGAGCTTTAGTTCATCTTTCTTGGTGTTGATCTTGTACTCATTAGATTTAATGAAGATCTTGTTAGCTTTCTTATTGAAACTCTTTTATTCAACTTCTTATTTGGTCTCATGTATAGTATATCTATGACAATCTTTATGTCTTTAATAAACTAAAAGTTATATTTGTATGTCATATACATATAATATTAATATTGTAATATAATAAAAGTAAGATTTATTATGATATAGATATAAATATAAATATAAATAAGTATTATTTATTAGACTATTGTCATATATTTATTATATAAATGATATTAACATCTTTATTAAGTTAAGTAGAAATAATGTTTTTATATAGATTTAAGATTCTATGAGATATCATATTATGTTTTTATAGTTAATAATTGTTTCCTCTTGATATTCATAGATTTTTGTTTATACCTCTACATAAGATATTATTTAGTATTTTAAACTTGCAAAAATATGAGTCATTCATCTTTATGACTTCTTTCACTCAAATATCATAAATTTTAGATATTATCTATTTTTTTTTCTTTGGTGTCATAGATAAAATAGAATGAATGTTAAAAAATATAACAAAATATATTCCTCAAATAGAAGCTTAATAATGTAATTACAAATAAACTAACCACTTAACTAAGAAGGATTTAACAAAATCAACTATATAAAATGAGCCTCTATTTTGGGCTCTTATAGTTTGAATCTACGGTCTAATGAAAAAGACTTTCCAATACAAACACACTAATAACTAGTCCACCAACAAGGTCCATATAACTTGGAGATAATTATCTTGTTAAGTCATTTATCACTACATGGTAATATGATTAATCTATTATGGCTTCAAATTTTTAACCAGTGGTAATCCAATATCAATGCCCACATACTAGTCAAATATATAATATCCAATAAAAATTATTATTAAGGACATGAATCACAAACAATCAAAGAGTTAATATATTCTTGTATTATATATATATATATATATATATATATATATATTCAAAGATAATATAATATTAGAATATAATGGCTATTTCCAAAGACAAAAAAATCATAAACTCTTGGAACAAGACTATAAACAAGAAAGGAGTCAACAAGAACAAGAAAGGTGTCACTCTTGTTTCTGTATATATACTTTTTAATTAGGAGATATGTGGCAATATTCTATAAGACCTCCTTCATATGTTTAACTTGTAGAATATGTGTTTAATTTACAAATTTTTTTTTTATATGTGCACCATATGACCAACTTCTACCACAAGTCACCAATATGTATGACATGTAGCCAACTTGTTGGTTAAATTTTCAACCTACCAATCACTTTCAAATATGTAAAAAATCAATTCCATATCTATAACGCTTCAAAAAATGCTTCTCCATAGGATATTATTAAATTTACATACTTCTATTTACTTCTATTTCATTTCTTTAATATAAGTAAATATATATGTCCATGACAGTTATATACATATCTAAATATTCAATTATTAATAAAATGTATACAATAACTCTTTACAAATTTGCATATAATTTTATCACTTATGTATCTTTGTAAAAAATATGGATGTTTAATAGAAAGTAATCATATTAGATTCAAGATAGATATAAACTATCTGTAAAAAAAAATAAAATTAAAATATTTTTTATAAATATAAAAATTAAAAAATAGATTATGCATTTAACATCACAGGCTTTTTGGCAAAAAATATAGTTTTTAAAATTTTAAAATTTTAAAGCCAAAAAACAACTATATATAATTTTTTTCTACTTTTCAAAAATAAAAAAATTAAATAAAAAAAAATAAATTAAGATTCTACTCTTGATTATATTTAATAAAAATAAGCAAACTCAAAGACCTAATGCAAACAAAAAGTCAATTGTGATATAGCCTTAATAATTATTATAAAGTCAATAATATTTATTATTTTTATTTTTTATATTAAAATATTATATAAAATAAATAAATATATATAATATTTAATAGAATATATGATGGATAAATTATTTATAATTAATAAATTTGAATATATATATATATATATATATATAAGATAAAATGGTATTAATATGGTAAATAGAACTTGGCACATATGAATTGGTATCTAATTAATTGCTATTAAAAATACCCATTTATATCTATTTGAATTAATTTTCTTTTCAAGATATATATTAATTCATTGATTGCTTACATTTTTAATCTCAATTTTTACAAATCAATATGACCTTATCATCCATTGGCTTGAAATTGAAATCTAAATAATATATATATATCAAAAATAAAATAAAATAAAATCTTTATTTATATATAGACTTAAAATAATAAAAAATAGATAGTTTTAAAAATATTTAAGAAATTTTTAATCAAATTAGTTATTTTTATCAAATTCAAAATTTAGAATTAATTATCAATTAAGATTAAAAGATAAATTAATAAATTTGTTCTTAGACATTTAGATCTATTATTTTGTTTGATCAAATACCTAGACTTTTACTTTTGTGTTTGTATAAATATATCTATATATACACATTAGAGCTATTAAGTCCACAAATAATACTAAAAATATTTCTAGATCTTATGCAAAATATTATTTCACCTACCTTTGTTCTAAATTCTAGTCATTGAATGGATTTATATCACATTATTTTTGCTCATATGTGTAAACAAACCAATGGCCAATACAATGTTCTTAATATACAAGTGAAGCTTTTTGTGTAAAAATCTCTAAATGTTTTATTCATTCATTTATTTAATTTAGCTTCATTTCTACCATAACTCCCGTGTAAACAAATCCCAAATGAAACAAACAAGATATCAAATTCAACTCTATCAAAACTTCACTTAAAATAAAATAAATATAAATAACTCCTTGGCATGCAAATAAGAAAGTTTGTTTTGTTTTGTTTTGTTTTTTGTTTTTGTTTTTTTTCGGCGTTGTGCTTTGGTGTGAAGTATTGTCGTCCATTGCTCTCTGTTTTGTGAACGAAGTTTTCGAATCGCGTAGTTTCACTGCAAGTATCGTTTCGTCTGAACCACGATTGTTGTGAAATCGCGGGCAGAATGGAATCGAGGAGGAATTGCATGATTTCAATGACTGTTTTCTCAGAGTTTCTCGTTATGTCGTTGCGCAGAGTGTTTCTTTCCACTTGGACTTCACCGGGATTCTGCTAAGTTCTCAAGCGTTTGATTTGCATGAAGATAATTTTTATTACAGAAGCGCAGTTTCAGCTGTCTTGGGTTCCCTCGCAATTGCCGGGATTGCAGTAATTGAGGCTTTTGTAAGTTGATCCTTGTTCCGTAATTCCACCTGGTAGTGTCTGCTGAGTTAGTATTCTGCAATTCATATTTTAGGGTTTTCAAGTTAAATTCTTAAGAAATAAAGTTCGAGCATGTTCAAGTAGGCCTGCGGTGGCTGTTGTTGTCTAGATTTCACGGTTAGAACATTGAAGCGTATTTTCTGTACTGTGTGTAGAAGCACCTCGGTGTTGGGAACGGAGTGTAGAGATCACCTGCGATCCTGATGTGGTTTTGTTTTCCTGTCATTACAATTTATATTTTCTCTGAACATACTGAAATTCGTAGATGAGATTGGCTGAACGCATGTTGAATTCTCGATTTGATGTCTCACATTCTAGGTTACGGTGCTCATCTTAATAATGTCATAAATTTTCAATGTTGCAGAAACAGTTGCAGTGTCGCTTTTGAAATTCTTTTCCCAACTTTCAGAGAGGAATCATTACGCGTTATGGGAAACTCCGCATCCACCAGTGAAGGTATGCTTGGCGCTCAGTAAAAACCAGGACACTTATCCGCATAGTTGAATGCCTTCAATTTCCCCTTTGAATTCAGGTCATATCTAGCAGCATTCACCACTGGAAATAGGATTTTGCGGTTTCTTGCAGTTGATCTAATTCTGAATGTAACTCGCACTTCAATACTTATTCAAGTCTCACCCACATCACTCCAAGATTAAAATATACTGTGTATTTTAAAGCCTGCGTTTACTTGAAATTAAGCATGTCTACTGTCCCAATGATCTAGTCCTACTAACAACAGGTAAAATCTCTCCCACGACCACCGAGCATTGATCTAACAGGCTAATCCTGTTTACCGAGAGCAGGAGTTAGTGACCAAGGTTATTCTCAACTCGAAAGGAAATTGCAAGCAGACCTGACTTATCTAAAGCGTGCGTTTACCCATCTGAGTGCCTCTAAAGATGCTAATCAACAATCTATACCCCTTTCGACACTTGAGGCAAGCTTTTCACTTATTTTCTATTCAGTGTGTGAGGTGTATGGCTTCTTTCATATTGTCCTCCTTTTTGGTCGATCTCGTATTACGTCCTTGAAGTTATGTTACCTCGTACCGGCCACTTCATTTAGATTGCGGTCATCAATTTCAAATTAGAATCTGTTCACGGCTATCGTGGATTTTAAGAACGTGGTAATGGGCTTTGCAGAGAGCTTTCAATCTGGCTCCACTAAATGTGGCAGATTCAGCCCCCTCGACTCTTCTATCGTTCATCTCGGAGATTGGACCAGCACTCACGAGAACATTTTTTAACAACAATTCTGGACAGGTCAGAATTTGCAACATTGTCTTTTAGCTGTAAGCCGCATGTCTTCTCCTTCAGTGTAACAATTTCCTTCTTCTGCCTCTAGACTTTGTTATGCACATTTTTAATTTAGGTCTTCTTCACTAGTTCCTCTCGCCTGAGCCGAAACAGTAGACCGAGTATGCAGAAAAATTTCATTCTGCTCCACACCTTGCCATAATTATGGTGCTGACTCTGAGTATGACAGTAACAGAACACGCTGAGCGTGCTGAATTTTGCTACTCTTTAGTTGTAAACATGTTTGTACGTTGGCAGGTGGATTGGCCTCTTTTTCTTTCGGGCTTTGACATGTGTTGCAAACAAGGCTTGGGTGCAGTCAAGTTAAAATCGCTCTTCTTAGTATTTGTGAAAGGCAAATATAAGCATGAGTTACTTCCAGGATTACAAGGTGAAGTTGATGAAGATTTAACTGGGTTTGTCACCATGAGCCAGCTGCAAGACGTGTTCTTGATTTGTTGGTTACTGATGTGTCACTCAAGACTCGAAAATGTTCAAGATAGTGAGGTGTGTGCCCCATTCTCAAGTTTTCTTGTGTCCCTCCCCCCCTCCCCCCCCCCCCTCTTCTTTTTTGTCATAATGAAATTTCCAAGTTTAATTTTAATGATTGGGACCATTGTTGATCAATTTTATCATGAGGATTTTTAGAAACTTGGTCATGTAAATCTTCAAGAGATCAGAGAATTTGCGGGAGGCATATTCAAAAGTTCAGTGCACCGTATTTCTGGCATTATTGTCTTAAACAATTGTATTGATATGATAGAAGCTGGCTTGACAGGAACTGTACGTGCCTCTGCCAAATTTGCGACCTCTGCTAGCTTCCTGTTACGCAGCTATAACTGGGGCACCCGCTGACACAGCTTGGACAGGCAAGGAGGAAATAAAAGTGGAAAAACTGACTTCTTGGATTTTAGCAACTATCCCTAGTATTACTGAAAGCATTGAGCAATACGTTAAATGCCACATTCAGCGACTTGGTTCTGAAAAAAAGGTTAATTCTTTATAAGCAAATATCAGTAATCAACAAATGTACAAAGTCGGGTTTGGTTTTACTCACTGCTTATATGTACGAGCGTATTTATATTCTTGGTTCATCTGGGAATTTTTTGGAGCTTCTCTTACAGATAACATTTCATTGCATTCAGAATATAAAATCAGAAGATAAGCCTGCTGTACAAGCTATGGAAGCAGCAGACAAGATGGAAAACGTTCCGAAGGACTTGGAGAAAGCAAAAGCAGTAGATCCAGGGCTGCTCACGTTCGGAACGGCATGGGCCATTGGGCTATTTTTAAGAGACTCAAGCGGCTCAAACCTCGTTGCTGCTGCTTGTGATCTGTTGGGCTCTTCCACTAGCTATCCGACGCTCTTATACAGGTGCTGCTCATTATTGTTTCTCATCTGTATGATCTGGAACCCTAGTTTTCTGGAAGCAATGACATTGTCTCAACTTGAGACTCATGGCATGTACTAAGAGCATAATGTTCAGGAGCGTATTGTCTAGGCCTTGTAAAATAGAACAACGTATAAAACAGCACCTATTTGCAGCAATGTGCTATTCCATACTCTTGTCAATATGTCGTTTCTAGAAATTACTGATAATCAAATGCGTCATCAAATGCGTAGCAGGCTTTTCTTTTGATTACGATATCAAACTCCATCCAAGGATCCTTCCTTTTTGTAAAGAAGTGATATTGCCTTCAGCCCTCAGTTTAGATCTAGTGGTGGCTACTAGGTACCTAAAGTTACATTTCCTAACCGCACACTAGCAAATGGCTTTCATTGCATTCTGCAGAGTTTCTACCCATGGACGAGGAATCAGCCGATTCTGGACGCGAGTGGAAGGTTACAAGGCGCCTTTATTGATGTTGATATCAGGGACTTCAATTGATTATGATAAAAACGAACCCTCGGGGGCGAAGTGGGTAGTAGGGGTTTTGGTTCCAGGAGGATTTGAAAACAAGGAGGTCTTTTATGGAAACTCTGGCTGCTGCCTCTTCGCTATCTCACCGTTTTTTTTGCCTCTGCGGTCAACTGGTATTTCTACCTCACTTCCAAGTAAAAAAAGATCTCTATAATACTTCGTTATAATTAACATGGAAAAACTGGTCTTAAAAGGTTCACCTACCCCCGTGTGTTATTGTAAGCTTCTTTTGAGTTGATTGGGATATATTCTGGTGTCAATTTCAATCCCTGTGTGTGCTTTTGACTTGTGAGCAATGCCTACCTCCGAGAGAACCATTCTTTGTGCAGTGAGTGTATATCTTCTTGTGTTCAAGAAACCTTTTGACCCACAGGGGTTTTGTTACTAGATTGTGGATATGCAGGTTCAGGTTCATTCCGTTTTATCCCATATTTATGATTCACTCAAGGTACTTATGTATGCTGGCTTGCAGGGAAAGAGACGAATCATGTTTATTGTCACAAGCGTACTCCTGGTGCTGTTTACAGGTCTCATCCAAGACCGGAGGGAGTTGGATTCGGTGGTTCACCAGGGAAAGAACGTTTGTGGTTAGATGATGAGTTTTTGACTGTCACTATTCAGCATCATGCGTTGGACAAATCCTATCATTCTGGGTCGCTAGTACCAGGGCAGGTATAAAGTTTTATACTGTTTTGTACACTACTTCGTTGTGTGCAAAATGTTTCGAACGTTTTGAATGGTCTCATCTTCTTTCAACATTCTGAGAATTGTTTCGCACTGCAAAGTGATCATTACAGTGACCGATTTCCTACCTATTAATTTTTCATAATATCCTCCTCTGGACAGGGCTATTCTCCTGTGAAGGCCAGAGTTGGTGAAGTGGAAGTCTGGGGTCTTGGAGGGGCGAGTGCTAATGAGCAACACGATAAGTATCAACATCGAGAAACCTTATTTTCTGAGCAAAGGCGAAAGGTTTGTGGACAGTATTGGAATAAGAAACAAACGTACTCTAATCGTTTAGACCAGTGCCGTAAAATAGTATGTGGTTATTTTTTCCAATAGTTTTGAGGGGAAATGAGATGTCCTAAGTTAAAGGCTCTTGTGATTTGACTTTTGCGATTTATCTGATGGCAGGTTGATTTGAAGAACTTTGGGAACTGGAGAGACTCGCCCGAGGCCACGATGATGGAAATGATTTCCAACCCCACCAAACTGGAAAGAGAGGAACGTTAGAATGAACCTTCACTTTAGGCTAATGACGAATGTCTTTTCTATGGAATACGAGAACAAAATCATTCACCATTCTAATCCTCGAGGAGATATAACTGAAGGTTACAGTGCTCTCCCTGCAACTTGGTAGTAACTGTCTCTTCAGAGTCAAATATTCTATAAGTTTATCCACCTCATCTGCTGCGAGTTTCCAGAATATTTAGGACAAGAGTATCCAGGTTCCAGCATATGGTGTAATCATATGGTTCCAGCATATGTATTGGATTGTGTGTTCCTCAATCAGCTGAAAGTTTTTCTCTTTACTTTGGGAAATGTAGCTTCGCTTCACTCGTGAAATCTGAACAGCAGCATCACATGTATTGTGGTTTGATTACTTGATTCCTACTTACACAACTAAATGCTCCTACAACTTCCATACACACCACTGCCACTGGGCACTTAGAACTGCACTTCAATTCTAAAAGAATCCGGGTTTTTGCAAAATAGCTGATTCTGATCTGTCTTATATGTCTCGAGGAAATCAGATGTTGCGCACGGAGATCTTTACATAACTTTTTGGGTGGGCCATTACACGACTCGTCATCATGAAATAGGAATCAAGAATGTAGCGAACAGGCTGTAGTAGAGTCGCAGCCAGGTGGTCAATGAAAGAGCTTCGTACATCTTAAGATTTTTTTTTTAATTTGTGACGCTATGATATATTGCGACAAGTTTCCAGCTTTTATTTTTTATTTTTTTATTTTTATACGTGTGTATATATTTTGCATATCAATGAGGAAGCTGGTGCCCAGCTTACTACGTGAATGGGTTTTGAAAGAAATCTACCTTTTCTTTATTTTACACATTACTTTTCTGCTTCCTTCAGTGCAAATAACTTCACACATGTTATTTACATATATTTTAGTCTAATTCTTTCTATTTGTTCTTGTGAATGTAGGCCAAAAATTACACACATGTAGCACGCTCAGGCCCAAATTCAAAACAAATAGATCCGATTTGTCATCCATCACATTATGTGAAAATGAATGTCGAATACCATTTTCCTTCAACTTCATCCATTTTGATTTCTTAACTAAACTACACCTTGATGACACAATAAGATGCCACCTTGCACACATCCTCAGTATCACTTTATAATCATTAAGAGACGTTAAGACAAGCAAACTGTGGTTTGGACCTTCAACTGTGTGGTATGGAAACAGTACCAGACATTACCAGATATTTGAAAATCATTGAGCCTGGAAACACCTTCCCAGCCTAGAGCTGAAGGGTGTAAAACTAATAAGTTGTAAACCTCAGCTTAGAATACGTCATCAACAAGGGTATGACGAACCGACTCAACTAGGTGAGTAAACGTTAATGAGTTAACCACATGCAGACTTCGGTGCATTTCACGAAAGCTGTGTCAAGTAAATGATTTTTTCCAGACAGTTGTTTTGATGAACCTTGTGCACAATAATTTCTAGGATCAAATATAGCAGATACCTTTCTTTGACTACTACATAGCCCACTCACCGAATGTTACAAGAATCTATGCCGTTGAAGCTAGACCCAACTCAAGCAGTTGTTGATGAAGCATGAAATGCGCTTCAAATCAAAACCGACTAAGATTCCGAGAAAAAATCATTTGGAACTAACCTAGGGATATTCTTTAACCTTCGAGGCCAACCGTTCGTCCTGACATTCCTATTTCCGTAAAACATCACTATTCTATTTTTAAAGATGGTAAGTGGTTTAGCACTTCAGGATAAGAATATCTTACCAAGGCTACTACTTAGAGACATTACTTTCCACACTTTCTAGCTTTACAAACCTGCACTTTTCTTCAGGTGTCGTTTAAAATCCATAATATCACCATTCCACTTAGTTATGGACTTCTTCTCACATACCCAGATCTCTTTGGCGACTTGGTTAATGAGCCTGAAATCGTGACTGACAAGAACCATACCTCCATCCCACTCATTCAAAGCTTCCGCGAGAGAATCAATGGTTTCAATATCCAAATGATTGGTGGGCTCGTCCAATAAGAGCAAGTGGGGCAGTCTCCAAGCTAGCCAGGCAAAGATGACACGGCTCTTCTGCCCATCGGAGAGATTGCCCATAGGCATAATCTGAGCCTTCCCTGTCAGTCCAAACCGTCCAATAGCTGCCCTCATTTTCTCCTCCTCCAAACCAGGGTATTCGCTCATCATATATTGGAGTGCTGACATTTCAAGAGAGAGCTTTTCTGTAAGATGCTGGTGATACTGGGCAATGCGAAGGTGATTATGCCGGCGCACCATGCCATCCGTAGGCGTGACGTCGCCAGTCATGAGCTTCAACAGAGTGCTCTTCCCTGCTCCATTTGGTCCAACAAGAGCAATCCTAGAGTCGAGATCTACACCAAAATCAACCTTCTCATAGATAAGCTGATCAGGAGTGTAACCAAACGTGAGATCCACAAATTGGAGAACGGGAGGAGGTAGCTTCCCAACGTCTGTAAACCTGAAAGTCAAGACCTTATCCTTAACAACCTTCTCTGTAAGTCCACCTCTCTCCATCTTTGCCAGTGTCTTTTCTTTGCTTTGAGCTTGTCGGGCCAGTTTTGCAGAACCATGTCCAAATCTGGCAATATATTCCTTCATGCCTGCTATCTGCTCTTGCTCCCAGCGGTATTGCTTCATCTGATTCTCCTCCAACTCCGCTCGTGTTTGACAATACTGATCGTAATTTCCAGTGTAAAACTTGAGCTTTTTGCTTTGCATATGGATGATGTTGGTGCACACACCATTCAGAAAATCTTGGGAATGAGATACGACCACCAATATTCGATCGAATTTCTTCAGGGTCTCTTCCAGCCACACACATGCCTCCAAGTCTGCAGTTTCGAAGATATTAACATCGATTCTTTACATATTAACCGTAGTATCAAAGTAAAAGACTTCGGAGACATTCACCCTTCGAAGCCGAAGACAACACAATCATGATACATCTGAATAATCATTCATATTCACGATCGAAGTGGCAACCTTGATCAAGTATCAGTATGATCTCCTAAATAAGTACCCCCTATATGACCACTTTCGAATCTGCAACAACATAATTTGGTAAGGTAAAGCACTTTACAAAAACTGTTGTTACCTTACCAAATTATGCTGTTGCAGATTACAAAAACTGTTATTAGACCAATAAGACTCACCAAGGTGATTGGTTGGCTCATCCAACAAAAGTATCGTTGGATTCATGAAGAGAGCCCTTGCTAACGCTATCCTCATCCTCCATCCTCCAGAAAAATCACGTGTTTTCTTAGCTTGCATTTTCTTGGTGAACCCTAGACCATGCAAAATTTGTGCGGCTCGCATCTCAGCCGTCGCAGAATCCATAAGTTCCAATCTCTCATAAATCCGATCCAATAGCTCCCCACCACCATCGTCCTACACAAAAACCCAAGTTCAAATCGTATTCAGACAATAAATACTTAACAAATCCTCATAAAGGACAAAAATATTATTTTGGGCAAGCGTGGATAAAAACAAAAATTGCCTCATTAGCAGAATATGTACAATTACTACTGCAGAAAAGAGCCATATTGCACTCACTTGAGCAGCAAGCTTCTCAGCTTCCTTCTCCAATTTCAATCTCTCTTCGTCCACATTCTTAACAGCTTCAAGAGCAGTCAGATCCGTGGCATCGATTTCCTTGGTCAAATGGTAGATGTCCATATGCTCTGGTATTGGAACTTCTCGGAGTCCAATGGCTGTAAGAAGTGTCGATTTGCCGCAGCCGTTCAACCCAAGAAGTCCATACCGCCTACAACGGGCAAAACGTTCAACATGAATTCACCAGATTAGTATCCACAGCTAACTGTAACATTGGCTGCTGAAATTACTCTTGATCTTGTAAACCATATTTTATTGCAGACGTGCAAGTTTTTCGCCATGTAAAAATTACCTTCCATAATTGAGTTCAAGAGTAGAGTCAGACACCAGCTCATGACCGTGGAAAGTCACAGATAACGATTCAATCTGCGAAAAAACCGAGCACCAGTTGTTTTTGTAAGCACAACACAAAATCCGAAACACACAGCCATTCCTTCCCTAGTTCCTCATCCTACTGATATTGGAAATCCATGAAAAAGAGTAATGTCTAACGAACAGAAGCAACAACTGCCCCCAACATACGCCATGATTTTAATTGTCATGAAAAAGGAACCATTGCTACAATAAGACCGGAAAAATTCATGCACGATTGATCATTGAAACTGAGGGGGATTCAAAGCTAGAAACAACGGACGAGACCGCACTAAAACAAGCGGATGAACGTCGTGAGAAACTGCAACTTCAAAAACTAGAGACCCAACGTGACACAATTAAAGACAATCACAAAGAGAACGCACATGAATATCCCTGGACTGCGGATGCGATGCCAAGACACCCGTACATGTCCGATCCGTAATCCTGGCTGCCGCCATCTCCTCAGCCAAACTTTCGGCGGTGGCCCCAGCCTGCACCTCTTTCAGCTTAGACTGCGCTACAGCTGCAGCCGATTTAGATCCACGCTTCTCTGCTGCGGCGGCTTTCTTGGCCGCAGCCTTCTTCTTACTAGCGTCGGATACCATTGCTGCTTGTGCCTAGGCGGAGTCAGAAACCACGGAATCTGCTTACACATATACTCAAAAATTAATACCAAAGTGAAAATTAAATCTAAGAGAAAAGAGAAGAAAAAACACACCGTCAGAAACCGCAGACAATCCAAACCCGTGAAACACAAACCCTAACATAAGGTTAACGTCATCATTCTACAACAGAATTGGCCCCAAGGACCAACATTAGAGCGCAATTCGGCAAAAATCTCCTGCTCCTCAAAATCTTAAAGATAACTAAGAAAACTACCGACAAAAATAATCATAATCTATACAAGAAGGCAGATCCAACTCCAGTCTCCACGAGAAATAAACAGCCGACTACACAAAACAAAGCAAGTATCACAGTCGAGAGAAAGACAAAAAAACTACGCTTCGCACAAAACTCCCAACACAGAGGCAATCCCCGTTCATCGTCTCAATCAAAACCTCAACCGACATGCACCACAATTACCTCGTTCTTATCATCGTCTCTAAACCAACCCTTTCTCCTACTCTCCATTCCACGACACAAGCATTCCAGACCTCTTAAGGCCAGATGCTCAATTGCTCAGTCATTAAATCCTTGGCTTACCCGTCAAATCGAGATAGTAGCGTGCATGCAGTTGGAAAAGTTTCTAGAAGTGAGAAGAGACACAGACAGCCAAATTGTAAGGCCCGCAATGTTCCGAGGCAGAGCAACAATTGGAAATCGACCTCCTACCGCAGGGAACGACAGCGCCTTCCAATCCCTACAGTCACTCCCTCGTCTGCACGAGAAATGTCAATCTTGTTGCACCAGATCACACTATCCTGGAAGACTTGGTCCTTTCTCTCGGGCTCTAGAAAATTCCGGTACTATAATAAAAATTGATCAATACTCTCGCTCATGTCAAGCCGCTGTTGTGGCGTTTCTCATTCCTACCACATGCTATTTTTTGGACCGTGACATCCACAGTAGAACTTTCTGGTGGGCACGGGCAAGGGCACGGGCAATTCGGTGCTGTATGTAGTGAGCAGAGTCGCACTCCTTGCTATTTCTTACCGCCACGAGGACATGCGAGACAGAGAGTGCTGCGTCGTAAAATTATCAGTCTGTGTGAAAGGAGATGGCAACCAATCCATTAGGAAACATCTGGAACTTAGAAGGTTGACGGAATAATCCGCGCGAAGATGAATTTGGTAGTAAAAATAGGTCCACTGTGTGTGTTCCTGACAAGTGGAAGACATGGATGGTGAAGGGGAAGGTGAAGGTGAACTTACTCACGGACCTGCTTGGTTAGGTTTTAGGGCTTGCAGGAGTGTTGCTAAGTGTTTCGAAAGATTGGTGACAAACTCGGTGACATACACTTGAACTCTGTACACCTACATTATATGACAATTCCGTTGCAAAAGTACATCGAACTTCTACGCACAGCACTGCAAAATGATGTCGGAGCGAAACGGTGACTGTGATGCGGTAGCAGTTCCGAACTTGAATGGGTAACGTACCGTGACTCCGTGATACTTTAAGTTATACAAGAAGTGATAGTGACAAGCATTGCCACAAGTCTTTCCACTTCTATTCGTTTTGGTAAAAAAATGCAAAGGACAGAATAGAAGCCGCGAGGGGTTACAGTGCTGCGTGTTGCAAACAGCGTGAGTTAACGTAACGATGTGTTCTCAAGCTTCAGTTGCAAGGAGCAAGGTACAACATCACGGCTTTATTTCTGGAAACCAAAATTATCCACCTCTGTGATGAGAGCTCTAAATGAGGAGCCCTGTACCAGGAACTTGTGAGCATTAATCTCACTGCTCTTCCACTGGGAACCCCTCCAATCCTCGTAACTGATTATCTATCAATCTATTCGGACAACTAGAGCACTGCTAATGCTGCCAAATGCTTTTGGTTTGTCAACAAAAATAAAAATACAAGTGCTTCGTGAGTGCTCTCTATCAGCAACCACACTCTGCCTCTATGAGCTGAAGCAGTATAAAGCCCTATCCCTTCTAAATCAGCATGAAACAATGTGAAGGAGAGCTGCCAGTCGAGAAATGGCCACCAAATCTAACAGACCAGCTGCCAACCATCTTTTGCAAATGTAGTGTTACATGGAAGCCTATCCATGCATTAAGAGCCCCTTCCACCCAGAGGTGGTTTGGTTACCTTCAGCGATACAGATAATTGTGGACTAAAGAATACCATTCAACACCTTCTGATAATAATCATACTGCCGTGTCCGCCATGCATCCAGACTTTTAGCGATAAGCTCCAAAACTGATGATACGCATTGCTGAACAAAAGGCAGTATAATGTCAGCTGAAGGAAAAAGTTCACAAAAACAATTTCGGAACATTGCCAATTCGTAATCAGATGCATTGCCAAACAAAAGTATATTCACGTTGGTCTTCTCACCAACATAACAATTGATATCACAAAGTAAGACTATTGTCTGTGAACATTCTAAATTCAATCAGCTTCGCTCTAAAAGCATGTCCTTCAAATGGTGTAGAAGAACGCAAACGCGAAGCATGTCCTTCAAATGGTGTACTTCAGTTCATAATAATGTAAGCTGTCTGTTAAGATCTTCTCAATTCATACAGTGACTTTCTCTTTCCCGATCACCAATAACTTAAAACAAGTATGACAGTTTTAGGATGCAACATCGTACACTTGACGTTTCACACAATGTATAGACGTTGAGCGGCGGTTCTTTATCTGATTATTTTTTAAAGATGCACACACGACAATTGAAATGACACTTGTCAGAGACTTTTTCTTCACTCGTCACGTTTAAAAACATACCTCCTCTGTCAAGCTTAGATGAAAACGCTTCCGCAAATTTTGCAGTGTCCGCGGACCCCCTTTAAAGCACGGGTATCCAGAATCCTGCGAACACAAAAGAGTCGTTAATGTTGAGGTAGAAAGAATACACCATACGCAAAGCATCTATCTCCAGGAATGACACAATCCTCCAAAAATGCAGGCACATATGTTGAGCTGACAAGTAAATAGGAATTCACGCTATTTGCTATAAACCCTCGCCTATAAAAACGAAGTGTCAGAAAACCTGACGCATGTTCCCGAAAATGTTTTAAAAACAATCAAGTGCCTTCTATTTAAAACTCTGAAAATTATTGTTAATGAGTCATTGGTTCCAAGTGAAACCGCACCTGCATCATCTCCACAAGTAGTATGATGCGTTCTGCATGCTTCCGGCATGTCAGAAATCCTTGAATGCACAAAACCTGAACAAACAAAGTAGCCCAGTTCAATAAAGTATCAGTTAGCTCAGAAAGAAGGAATCAAAGGACAAAGATAAAAGAATTGGCTACCACCAAAATATTTTGCAAGAAACTGGTGGATACCTTGAAGTAGTCATAGAATTCACTTGCAGTACCCTCCGCATCAGAATCCATTACCTGGATTGAAATAATCCAGTAAGGTCAGACCCCTATGATGAATCAATCACTTGTAATACACAAGCGAGTACTATACAGCACACCCAGAAGTTTTGTTTCAAAAGTTACCTCAAGAAGCTCGCGTGTAAGTTTGAAAGGAGCACTTTCAAAATTCACACCACCAGGAGAATTGGAGAGCATATAACCAAAGTCAATATGGATAATGTGTCCTTCCTCATCGATCAGCAAGTTTGAATTATGCCTATCTTTCACCTACAGGTATCGTAAAGATAAGGTGCCTGGTAAGCCTGACGTCAATGCTTCACAGCAAATCTTCGGCATACAGATGTATATCAAAGCGAGAAAAAAATAATAATATAAAGAGCACAAAATCAATTCCCAAGTCACATTAAGGTGAAAAGCTAAGTAGAAATACCTGAAGAATGTAACAAAGGATAGAATATCCTGCCATGCTCTCCACAAAATTTCTCTGCCCATCCGTGATCATGTCAAACACTCTCTATTTCAATGTCGATTTTCTATCTAATACATTGCAAATATCTGATCAATAGATCCCTAAAGTTACTGAAATCAGCTTTACCTCGAAACAGAATTTAAGAAACCTTTGTTTCGACATATGACACACACAAATACTGATGTGGTTTCTGTAGCTTAAAGATAGTTCACAACGTCAAAGCTAAAAATCCTTTGATCTTCGAGACCAGGATAGCAGCTACTCTGGTCAAGTGATAGATGATTTATCTAAATCTAACCACCTGGATTCAGTCCTCAAAATAGTCGTGCTCAGCTCCTGCAGTGCGACGAAAAACCAAAGGAAAGAATATTCACCTGAGCAAGTTTAAATGCAGGAGAGCCCTCAACATACTTCTTGCAGAAAAAATCCCGCAAACTGGTCACATCACTATTCCTACTTTTGATAGAGTGAATTGAAGCCTGAGAAACACAAGCAACATGAAACCCCTTTTAGTACTACATAGAAACAACGTCCTTGGTGTGCGTTAAAGAGTAAAAACATATATCATGCAGTTGATAGATGGTAGGACGACGTCATCATTCAAAATTTAAGACGAAAATGTAGAGGCCGAGAAAACTGCTCACCGTGTCGTAAATGGTTTCAATCAGAGCTGTGTGTGAAGATGTGACAAGCACCTCATACGGACGCAACCAAAGAGGAAGGCCAGCTTCCTGGAAGATATCTGTATGTTTTATACACAAATCATCAGAATGAATATATTTGAAAAATAATCACTGAAATAAGATAAATTTGATCTAAAATTTGTTCTAAATAACACATTTAAACAGAACGCACAGTAGTCTACAATATGAAAAAAGCATCTGTAACATCCTCTTCAAGTCAAGGAATAAATTTAGAGTAAGAAAAAGAAAAATCTTCGAGTATTCTTGTATGAATATAATCTAACACCTAAACATTAAGTTGATACGTTACCATAAAAGTGTCCAATAAGTTGCACAGCTAAATGTTCTTGTCTGCAATCGTCACCACTCTTCACGATCATCTGGAATGACAAAAATCTAAGTTAAACAAAGAACTGGAACCAGGGATAAAACCAGTCGCGTCCGCTTTGTGCCAATTCCAAGCGAAAGCCCACAAAAGATGAGTTCTTGGCTTACAGAGCGTAAATCCCAATCAGGACTAGAACTCCATTTAGAAGTCTTTTGTATCCTTTCCCGTTTATTCTCCCATAATTCACCAGCGAGGGCATCGGTGGCTTTTCCTTTCACCCCTATCCTTTCCTGCAAAATTGATTAGTTGAAGAACATAAAAACGAGGATGGAAGAGATGGATTACTTCGTATAGAACCTCCACCTTTCAAGAGAAAAAAAACCTACCATAGGATATTTCAGAACTTAAAATCGTCTACTCGTCACCCATGCCACTATATATAGATATTTATGTGCTCCAAAGTGCAGAGGACAAACCGGAGAAATCGTCCTTTAACATCACAATAAAATCTGCAGAGCATACCTCTGCAAAGAAAGTAAGAGATCCCGCCTCTTCAGCAATACCCCTCAAATCTAGAGTAAGTTTCAAGAAAGAGGGTCATAGGCCCACCATCCTCACCTCAGTTTGTGTTGGTGCTGTGCCACTCTTTTTAACTGGGAGACCAGCTGGGGCTTCACCCTCTGCTACAGCAGCCTGATGAAGAGGAGGCTCAAATAATCAGCCTTTGAACCTTACAATAGAGGAAGAATCACTCCTAAATAGAACATTAACTTAGTCCTATTCTTCATGTGTATTATTGCGATCCATTGTAAAGATTGGCTGGCATATTCATATCATCTGATAACTTTAATAAAAGCACCACAGAGAACCAATCGGAAGCCTGCAAAGTTCATAATCTATCACTTACTTTTACTTCAGCCATGGCAATTGTACTCGGGACCCGCCGGTGGTCTTTCCTACGAGCTGGTTGTTCCTCCTCTATATCCTCCATATTCACCCCTGGAACCACAGACAGTATAACACTAACCCATTCTACATCTTCTCCGCTAGGTTTTCCTTTTCTTCCCCATGGATTTTTTACTTTGGGCTTGTCTTGAAAATTAGCGTTGCACCCATTAGCTCCTCCAAATTCCTCTCTCAACGAGAAAGAATCCATTGACAATCCACTTCCATCCGAAGCGCAAGTTGAGGGGCTTTGGCACTCTCCTGATTCTCCTCCCATATGGCTGCAACTTCCTGTTTGCAAAGCAGCAAGTTGTGCCTTCCGGGGTTGGACAGAAAAACTTACATCGACAACTTTCAATTTCGATTCCCAAAGATGTGCCATAGCAGCATCAATTGCCTTTGACGCACTACGTAGAAGTTGTTGAGTATTTGGCTGTTGCACATCAGGTTGAAGAGGGTAAGCCCATGGAGGAGGCCGATGCAGTTGAGCATCTCCATTAGCAAGGGGGATCCCCCCTTTGGCTGTCTTTATCCCCGCATTTGACTGTTTTTGATCCTTGTTCAGATTGCTGCACAATACCAAACAGAAGTATTTATATAAAAAAAAAGTTTTAACAAAAACCGAGGCATGTGGAAACTGAAGATGCACACAGAAATGTGTTAGTATCAAACGAAAGTTTCCCACAACCTGATCAAACTTGTCTATGAAAAGTACCTCCTATTCATTGAGTAGTTTATACGAATCCGGAGACACACCCCTTTTTTTTGACATTGTTACATTAAAAAGCAGCCACATTGATAGCACCCTCAAAGGTTCACATAAAAAGACTAACGAAGCAACAGCACCGACAAAAGGCAGAAAAAATGACATGCAAATGATGCAAGCATCCGTAACCAAGAGCTTAACATATTTAGGCTTGATTTCATTATGCTCGATTCCTTAACATAATGGACGCAATGATTAAAATAATAAGTTGCAAAAGCGAGTAATTAAGGAAGTAACTTCACCTCTTTGCTTCGCATTTGAGGACCTCGATACAAATTAAATAAGGTGCTTTATCCCTCGAATTTAGAAGCACACACTCGTCCACGGGAATATGAACTACTCGGCACAATCCCTTGCCCATCGGGAAGCAGACCCCTGCGCAACATATTTCAAGCAAAAAGTTGTTACCACGCTGATGTGCCCTGAAACATCGCATTGATAAAATTGAGTAGTTTTCAAATAAAAGAACTAGTAATACGTATACTATGCTGCAAGGAACTGCGTGTGCTGTCAAGAAAACATTGATGATCCACAAACCCATAACGTATTGCCACACTAACCTCTCAGATATGGGATCCTTGAGAAGGACAAAATCATCTCCATAAAAATAGGACATTGCAGGTAGCAAGCGCAACTTGCAAGAGCGGAGTAATGCACTTACCTCCGTCACTTTCTGCAGCTACCAGCTGTTGATTTAGTTCAGCAACAGACTGCCACAGAGCAAAGCACAGCTGATAAATTTGAAGCGTATTCATTGAATTTGACTGAAGATTGCTCAACTACAACCCAAATGTAAAACTAGTAATCGGACAGTATGAGTTTTGAAATACCAAAACAGCTTCTGAACTCACGAAAAAGAAAACAAAATAGAAAAGCTGAAAAAGAATCAATATAATAAATAATGAAATATTAAAAACAACATCAATTCGTCTGATCATTGCATCCTTGCAACCAGAATGTTGGAATATCACCCATTCAAAACGGTTGATTTCATGCTAATTGGCGCATGTCATAAGAATCAAGTTCGTCTGGATGACAAACCTCTCGCAGAGCTTGAAGACGGTCTTCCATAGGAAAGCAATCTACTAAGCCCGATGACGTATCACAAAGAGACTGTACAAGGTCCAAAGTTGCTTGATATACACCCTTCCTCAAGTTTGATGCGGAAGATTTAGGGAGAGGTGGTTTAGTTGAAGTCTTCTCTGTCCTTCGCTTGGGAGAACCTGGTCGCTTCTGTGAAACGAGGTCAACATACCAAGAAGTCTTCAAGTCAATTACTTTGACTAAACACCTCGAATCCCTCGCTTGTGAAGGACAACGATGAGCTAATATGAAATATTCACCTCATAATCAGTCACTTATGGCAAGAAACACTTCTACGAAGCAGAAACAAATGGTCCAGAATTGCACGCTTACAATAAACGACTTTCCCAGGTCAAAAAATGAAGAATCCGTTGAAGGCAATTTCCAGCTTGAAGAAGTCGTCGAAGGCTTTTCAATCACAGTTTGGGACTCCCTTCTGATCATGTCAGACTCATCAGCATCAGAGTCAAATCGTTGTTCTGCAGCGGTACCTTCCGTTGACCTCCCAACACTACCCTCCTTCCCGAGAATTTCAGGATCATGAGTGCGCACTTTACCACGAAACGCACGCAAAGTATCCTGGAGAAAATTACCCTCGTTTGATCCATCAGTACTATCAGTACTGAGAGAGAGGGATCCCAGCTCATCAGCCAGACCTCCTGGTTCCTCATCGCTCCGATCCTTGAACAGCCTCCTTAAGAAGCCAGAAGGCGTCGTGGAGGGTGTGACAGGTGGCTCTGCATCCCTTTTCATGCTGAAAAACTTGTTACCTTCTTCCCCGTCCCGTTTCATACTGAATAACTTAGTACCTTCTTCCTTGAAAGACATTGAGAAACGTTTCAGAAAGTTTTCATTTACAGGACTATTTTCTGAAGTGATTAGAGCAGGGTGCTCTTGCCCAGGAGCTACCTCCATCATTTTATCGACTTCAGGATGCACCTGACGGAAGAACTTCCTGAAAAGAGTAAAATCAGAGCTTTCGTCCTCTTCCTCATCATCAGGCTTCTTCAACAACATCCTCCTAAAAAACCCTTCTTTCTCATCGTCCACTTTTTCATCACCGTCGGACTTTTCTCGAAAGAGCCTACGAAAAAACCCCTCCTGATTAGCCAATTCCTCACTTCGAATACCCTTCTCATCGTCATCTCTGTCTTTGAAAAAACGCTTAAAAAAGCCATCGGATTCTATTTCTTTCGGAGATCGTCTTAAAATGCTGTCTAAATCACTCTCCCTCATTGGCCTATCATAAACAATCACTTCGTCATCCTCTTTCTCTTCTTTGTCCCGGAAGGGTTTAAGGAGAACATTCCGAACTTTTGACGTTGAAGTCGGAATGAGCTTCTTCAATGCTTTTAGTGACAATTCTGACTCCTCCCCTGTGCTCCGTGTTGTCTCCCGAAAGCCTTCATCAGCTGCAGTGGGTGTAGGTAGCGACGGTGGTGTTCGTTGCGAAGGTGGAGAAGATGTCATCGGAAGCAGTCGCCGGGAAGAAAGAACTGCCTTGAAGACACGGCTACCCTTTGTTCCAGCGCTTAGTACACTTTTCTGAGGTCTGATCAAGGGAGGCCATTCTCCATTAAGCGCTGCCTCCTGGCACTTCTCTTGCACTTTCAAAACGTGTGTGTTGTCTTCTGCACCGTCTGCTTCGGCCAGAAGAAACCAATGAACCTTGATTGCAATGCGAAGAGATTTTCCACACACGTCAACAATGTACCTCTCAAGAGAGGGACATGGCATGTGTACCAACATGTAACATAGTTGAAAGAGGTAACTCTCAATGCCCAAGAGAGGTAATGTATACATGCGATTACACAAGTAATCCCTAACTCCGGAATGCTCATGTTTGTACAGATAGCTCACAGCTATCCATTCACAAAAAAATTCGGAGTCGAAGAATCGGATAAGCCAGCCGCTATCACCGGAGGCACTAGGGCTCTTCACAATCTCCTTAGGATTGTCGTCCGGATCTCGGTATGTGTAGCCAAGAAGGCGAACCATAGCCCCGTCTTGGCGAGCCCGGACCGTAGTCATATTGTATTCTGCTTAGAATGTCCTACGATGTATTGCAGCCCATCCAGGTTACTTGAGTGCAACACAAGGTACTGGTAACGATAGAGGTCCTCACTCTTAAATCCTTTGCCATGCACCGAATACTACCGATCCTACTGGTATGATTCTGGGTTACCTGAAACGCTCACCTAAATCCCCTATCTCGTATCATTACTTTTCTTTATTCATAATAAATGATCGTCAGCTCATGAGCAAACGGCATACCAGCCCCTTTTCTGAACATCCTTCAGAATATCACTGGTTTCCGCGGCTCGAAGCCAAGAATTCCGATGCTTCCATCCAGTCATTCTCTCAACTACCCCTTCGGTGAACATCTTCTGTGAAACAAAAAGCGCCTCACCCGTACATGTCGATGTAATCTTGTAGTTGGCGATAACAGGACCAAGGAAGGCCAACTCGAGAGAGTCTAGAAAGTAAAATGGAATACCTGAATGCTCCAATCCATAGCAAAAGGGTAGGTGATAAAACGCAAATTGCAGAGTTGAAACCCTAAAACTTCTGCTACCCAAACGCCTGCAGCAAAAAGTTCCGAAGGTTTAAGATTTTATGATGCAACGAGCAAGTTCACCTTCTAACACTCAAACATTGAAATTCTACAATTTCCATATAGAAAAATATAAAACTTAGAATTGCGGATAAAAATGCATGTACGTTTCGGCCGTCAGAATGTAAGCCTGCAGACCGAAACAGCTTGTGGTGAAACGACCGAAAGTTACGAATAAGTGAATAACGAGTTTCTAACATGCACGTTGTCTTTTACAATCCATTCTATTTGACCGGAAAGAAAAAAGAAAGACCTCGAGCAAAATTTGTTTAGGATTAGAGAAAGTAGATAGTGACCAACGAACCATTTCAGAGGCAAGCTACACTTCTGCACTGCGAGATATGAACTACTTGGTAAGCTATAGCAATTCCTACACATATCACAAGTGATACAGCTTAGCCGATTTAAGTCACTGTGTCCGAATCAAAGAAAAATACTTAACTACGCCTCTAATGTGCTGGATGCAATGCAATATGGTTTAGAACACACATACCCTAATCATCACCAAGCTATGATAGAAATCTCAGCCAAACGAAGTGAGACCCCATTTCTGTCGCACAAAAAACTGCAAACCGCAAGCACTTTAGATCCTACTTGATTTTTAAAAAACATCCGAGTGGTGATATTCTCTGAGGGTTCCATATACACACTCTCATACCCCCCCCCCCAAACCATTCCTTTTTCTTAATGGAATCACATGAAAATCCCCAGTATAAGTCACCTCCATTACACGCCAGTGGGACAGGTCGATGGACAAGCCAAGTTGCAGCTGCCCTCGACAAGAACTCCACAATCAATTGCCAGCCTTACTCAAACTAACGCTTCCCCGAATCGATCAAATTCCATAATACAATCTTATTCTTTCTCCTAAATCCAACCCTACCTCCTCCCACCCTTGCATCCTCCTCATCAGACCTAATCTAAATGTCCCCGGACAATTCCGCCTGCATCTTATCCGAGAAGATCCACTGCTACTGCCACAATCACAAAATCGCCTCGAAAACTCTCCGTCCTGCCTTCCCCTACCTCAAATCTCACCCCAGACCGCTCTACTCAGCGAGATTCCACTTTCCTGCGCCAATCACTCTCATATGAGGCTCGCCAGAAAGCCATAAACGACACAATCTATCACTCGCAGAATCGAAAACCCCGGATCGACTAAAAAACAAGCGGAAAACACCAAAACGCAGGCCACATAGTCTCACTCACCTAACTGACGCTCCTGGAGTCGCTCGCGCCACTCTGTATGCGAGGTGCATGCCAAGAAGGCGTACCCGGCCCGCCTCACCAACCTTCCCACAATGATCCTCTCTCCATCCCCGCCGCGACCACACACCCTCTCAAGCAGCAATCGCCTCCTGAAACCGTCAACAACCCGAACCTATAGAAACACGCAACACAAATACAAATCACTCTCGTCCTGCAAATGAGTTCCCTCTGCCTCTCTCTCCCCTTCGCTCTCTCCCTCTTCCTCTCTCTCTCGCTTTCTCTCTCTCTCTCGAATCACTCGCAGCCCGTCCTGCTCGAGAGCCTGTGTTCCACGATAGATGAAAAAAATTAGAAAAATGAGAAAAAGGGCAACACGGAGTGTGGCCAAACATTCAACAGCACACAGGAAGAAAACGATCATCCCCCCCTCCCCGGACCTGCGAGGAACTCCAGGCCGGGCACATGAATGCGCGGCGATTGCTTGCTTGCTTACGAGACCCGAAATGGCGAAGAAAGGGGGATCTGAGGTGGAGACGATTGCAAGAGATTGAGAAAAACACCGAATACGAATGAAAAAAAAAAAAAAAAAAAAAAAAAAAAAATCTTCACCGATCCAGACTTTCGAGCCCCCCGTCCTGCCCCGGGACGGAACGTCGCGGGACGGGGAACCAGGACGATGGATCGGGTTCGCCCGTCCCCGTCCCAGTCCCCCTCCTTCCTTCCTTCCACTTCGAACCGCTGCAACAGGGGGTGGTGCATGGATGGATGGACGAATGGATGGATGTATATATGAGCTTAACAACGAATGAAGTTAATTCGTTAGTTTGTTTGTTCGTTCGTTCGTTAGTGTGGTTTGAAATAAAATTATTATTTAGAAGGGTGGTGGTCCACGCCACGACAGCTCCTTTCTATTTGGATGAGACGCATTCGTTTTTTCCTTTTTCATCCCCGTTGTGATCTCTTGCTTAAGATTCGAGTTCTTCCGCCATATTATCAAATCACGTTTCAGTGGAAGGGAACTTTATAAAATCATATTCAATTTTTTTCTTTTTTGCATCCTCCCCAGTTATGAATGACTTGTCTCTGTTGTAAATTTAACTATGTCACCCATCAATTGGTTCAAAGTCGCCTCTTTTAGTTAATGTATTTAAGGTTTTCAGCCTTTTTTGATTAATTGAACATTAAAATTTTAAGTCTTACGGACATTAAATTTGAAGTGGGTTACTTTTCACATCTTATTAGATCTAAATATGTACTACTTAAAATTGTATTTTTGGGAGCTTATTTTTCCATCAAAGCAGCATGTGAAAAGAAACTATTAGATACATGAGTTTAGAAATAACTAGCAAAAAATAATAATTAAGTTTGTTATTTGTGATCCTTACAGTAACCATACTTCATGGATATCATAGAAGTTGTAACACATCATGTATAATTGTATCGGCAGTACCTAAAATTGATTACTTTGATAGCTAATATTTATATGGTTGATATTGTATGATATAGTCAGTGTATGACATAGAATTATTAGTCAAACATGATGCCATAATTAACCTCATTTGAAACAATGAAGAAAACAAATTTTACACAACTGCATTCATTTTTGTTTAATTTGAATTTTTCATTCCAAATCTCTTTGGTGACAAAGTTTTCAAAATGTTCTTCTTTAAAAAAAAAAAAAAACATTTTTAATGAAAAAAAACACACACAAATGTAAGTTATTATTGACGGTTAAAATGTCCAACTTTACATTATGTTTTTGGTTTGGTAAAAAATATGTGAACTTTCCACTATCTATTTTATTAATTTGTTTTGTTCAAAGAAAAAGATTCTTTTAAAAAATCCTTAATCTGTTTTTCTATGGCATTATGGTGTTTCTAATTTAAAACAAAAAATGATTATTTTTGGACTGAAAATTTAAAATCAATCCCAAACTTACAAAAATTGCTATGTTAAATCATTAAATAGATCTCTACAGTTTGTTGAAAAGTAATAATAAATCAACATGACAATGATTGATACTTGGCATTTAAAGTTATCTGCTTTTCAAGTTAGTATTAATGAATTGTTGATGTAAAGTTTAAGATTAAATATGTTTTTGATTTTATTGAAGGAATATATGTATTACTGTGATTGAAAATTTTAAGGTTAGAACAAGAAAACTTGTTTATTGCAAGAAGTGTTTTGAAACACTTTAAAAATAATAATTAAATTTATAATAATATCAGATTATTATTAACTTAATGTAAAAATACCACTAAGTTATTTTCTTCACCACAAAAAAATTGTAAGATACTAGGATTCAACTCATTGAGTCAAATAATACTAGTATATTAAATTGTATAGTTTATAATATATTGTTGATTGTTTATATTGTTAAAAATGTTGCAATCGACATTTTTAGTTAGCTAATTTATCAATCTATGTATAGCAAGATTGTAAAAGATATCAATTGTATTTTTACATTTATAAACTTGAATAGCTTTTGCTCCTTTGTTAACACATAACTAATATTGTACAAAGTCTCTATTTGCATTTTCCTTTAATACTATTAACTTGGTGTAGTCTTATATTAGTTATAAGGCATTTTAATTTATTTTTCAATAAACAGACATAAGTAAGAGAAACTTAAACATGTATTAATAAATTGAATTCTTATTTTACGTCAAAGAACAAACAACATTTAATAGAAGTATTATCTTTAGAATTTTTCTTTTTCTATCAAATGGCTTGATATTACCAATAATATTACATAGAAATCTATCCATAACCTTAAAGACTAATTTATTAGACATTTGTATTATGACTCAAATAAAAATCTTAGCATCTTTGAGAAATATTTTTTTATTTAGATTTCTTTTCGAAGTAAAAAATTATTTTATTATTTAAAATAAGTATAAAAATTAAAATAGAAAGAATAATTTTTCTAATTAATAGAGTTGCAATGCTAAAAGAAACAATTATAATGGCAATTTGTATTTTCTTCATAACTTGTGAATAAATATTGAACCTCCTTTGATCTTGAAATGTTTTAATTAATCAATATTTTCATTGACTAAAACTTAATTTTAATTGTGTTTATAATTTCTTGCAAATTTTTTAGCTTAATATTGCAACTAATATATTGTTAGTAGTATAATTTAACATTCATGATAATTTAGAAATTAAAGACCATGCTTGGTATTCTTCCAAAAATACAAATATCTCCTTGGACATTGTAGCTCTCTAATAAGTACTCAAAATCCAAAAGCTTTATTGCAAGATTGTTGTTAGATTGTAGCTTTGTCTAAATACACAATATCTTCCATATACATAACATGTTCTTTTAATTACAAGTAAAGAGGCACATTTTATATCATCTTTGGGACCCAAAAAAATAATATTATTTTTAAAGAGTTAGTCTATTTTAATTTTGTAAAGTTAATAGTGGTCAATAAGTTGTGTAGAAAGATCAAAATCATAACATAAAAATATAGAAGTATCATATAATTTATAATAACTTTAGCTGCTCTTACAAAATTCTATTGTTTTTAGATACAACGTTGGCTACAATAAAATTGTAATCATATTAAAATGATCTTTGCTAAATAAAATTAAGGATTCAATTGATACCTCTTTTGCCAATTTATTTTACTCTTATCAATGGCTTCAAGTTATAATTACAAATAGAAATGTCCTCACAATAAAAAAGAGGATGTCCATCTAGCAGTAACTTTATTTAAATATAAAGATATGTATTTATATGTATATATATATATATATATATATATATAGATTAAATATCTGTTGCATTAATTGGTTGGGCATGACAATTCCAAGAGCAAGAATATTCAGATATTATATAATAGTTTCTATTTGAATCATGGGAGCCTTTATACATAAAAGCCCATTTCAAAAGGTTATGGTACAAAATCTTTCCAATAATTTCTTGTTTGGTGAACAAAAACTATCTTTTAGAAGCCTTGGCTTTTGGAGAAGATGTTATAAAGTAAAAAAATATTTCTTTTATCATAATTCAATAATTATTCAAAAATTATCACAATTTCGTAATATTTTTGTGTTTTTACACTACAACATGTTGTTATTTTTTTGTGGCATTTAAACTTTAAATCTTCAGAATAACTTTTGTTGTTACATAAAAAATAATTACCTCAATCAGTTTTAAATTTGAAAATGAATATATCTTTAAAATATAAAAATAAAATAAAACATAGGAATTCTTTTACAAACTAAATGTGGATTCTTGGGTGTATGTTCCAATATTACAGACTTCCAATATGATACTATGTCTTATTTTTCAATTCAAAACTACATTGAGCTCTCTATATATCAAATTTAACAATTTTATTGCATAAATCAGAGTGAATGAAATTCTTGGTCAGCCTTTCCTAAAACGTAATGTTTTATCCTTCAGAAAAACACAATTTTAAAAAATAATTGTATTGAAACAAATACGTTTTAAAAGTGAAAATGTATATGATGATAATAATTTTTTCTTATTTTAGAATTTCTTATTTTTCTTACTTTAGACTTTCACACATTAAGAAAAGAAATCTACAACATTCTATAAGAAAATGAAATAAAAAGCACTGATAACTCTCTCACACACACATAGATAGAGTCAGACAGGCAGACAGACATAGAAACAAGATGGCTCACACATTTCCAGTGCGTTGCACTGTCGTTGTTGTTGCTGATGCTCTAAGCTTTGCTGTATGATTTGCATCTTCACCTTTGCTCCATGGCGACTACAGTCTTGCTGTTGAAACTAGCATGCATTCGCAAGCACCAGCAAGAATATGCGTGTGAAGCAGCGGAGGTTTAGTTGGCATCGTGATTGCAGACCTGGCTTCCTTGGTTTCAGCCAATTGTTTGTCAGCAACGTGCAATGGCAATGTGGGGGCGATGAGAGGAAAGGCATTCTGGTGTTTGCTGGGGTGAATATGCCAGGATTCTGGTGATTGTCCATGTCTCACTCACTTTCACGCTTCTTCATGGGTACCCAATTGTGGTAGTCGTTTGGTTTTCGTTTTCGAAACCCAGACACGTTCTCATGCACCGCATACTGCATGCCACTCGTGAAATTGCGGAAATTGGTTTTCACGTTTCTGAGTTGTTGAAGAAGCACGTTGGCAGTGCTCTCAAATTGCTGCAGGTAGCCTGGCCGTAAGTTATTCCTGTTGGGATCTGCCACAATCGAACTGTCATTTTGTTTTTGTTTTTGTTTTTGGTATTTTTTGTTTGTTGCTATTCCTCACAGTACACCGGAGCGATCCTGAATGGTGGGGTTTTTCTCATTCGGGCTTGTTGTATCCATACGTACTTTTCCTTGTTTCCCTTCTTCTTGCTCGGGTTTGCTGTTACCGAAGCTGCTTCCCAAGCCCTGAATCCGCAACTTTTCGTTGCAGAAGTACAGTTGTAACCTTTTGTACTAATGATCTTGTATCAACGAGCGCTGTTGTTGTATTGCAGGTGCCGCCGAGGTTGCGTTGCAACGATTTCTGATGCAGGGACCGGAACATGAGCACAAGGCTGGATCACTTCGTAAAAGGGGCACATTTTGATTACTTCATGTGTGAATGCAGAGCCCTTCTTTCCGCAGGTAATCAATTGCCTCTCTATATATGTGTCGCTGTGTTGGGATTGGAAGTTGAAACATATAGTACTCAAAGATCTTGAAGTGTAGTCTTATAATCTACATTCATGTGAAATTAATAATCGTTAGAGAATTTGACGTGGATGCTGTCTATGAAGGCTTGTCTTTCTTTTGCATGCTTTTCTTTCTTACGGGGGGGGGGGGGGGGATGTGTTGGGGTTGCTGCAGAACTATGTACTGCAGTGCGACAACACTGTGAAGGGAATGTATGTATATTCACATAATCCAGGTGAGATTTTGAACATTTCATTGTTAAAGGTGACTTTTGACATTTGACATTGTCACCTTTTCTAACGCAGATGAAAAGCAGGATTCGACATTCAAATCACATAAATGTAGGGATTGCAAGACAAGTCGCAATGCTGTAATTCATACGAGTGTTGTGTCACATGCTCTGGTTAGATCTTTTGTGGTTCGGAACGTCCTTTGGGCTTAAGATTCAGATGGATCTTTAAGTTGCAGTGAAGACGAAAATTGCACGACATGCAACTGCACGTGAGTTTTGTTTTGTTTTGTTTTTTTTTTTTATGATAATATCCGGCTAGCTTTGTATTATCTTCACCCTTCAGCCGCTCTCAACAGGACATGTATTGACTTGGTATATGCATTGTGATGTGCTTAGTTTGTGCAACAGTTCTGTAGGTCGCTGTTGCTATAATGCTGAGTGTAGTACAATCCATGAATCACTTCGATGCTCATTTTATATGGCAAGGGAAGTATGGATGTTTTCTGCTAATTAATGCTCATGATTCGGATTCACAACAATGCTTAAGTGATTAAAGAACAGCACTGCCTTCAAGAAAGATCTGCTCTACCGGGTTTGAGTATGTGATTCATGCTACATATTCATTCAACATTCTGTAGCAGTTAAAGCAGAACTGGTTCTGGAATTCCTATTTGAAAATCTCCTTGAAGTTTGACTGCAAGTGACGCAGTGAACTGCCGGATGTTTGAATCATTGACGACAGGTACATGTTTACATTCTCCAACCCTGGCGTCTATATCTGTATTCCCTTGGTATTCGTTTGTTATCAAGACATCATAAGACCTCCTCACATGTGTTGGTTCAACTCCACAATCCTTACCTTTTTGGTATAGATTCAAGTTGACAATCACGGGTTTCATACTTCAGATCCAGTTGCCCATGAAACAGGCAACCAAATGCACTGTTCTGATAGTTGTGAAGAGTACAAGGATTTCTGTCACTGGACGGATTCAACTGTCTATTATGCAGGTAAGGATCATCTTGGGACAGGATCTGCTTTACGTGGACTCTCTTGGAGATGAAACTTACATCTCTTTCTAAATCTGCAAAACAAGCTTCTAGATTGAAGTTGAAAATACACAAAACATGAACTGTGCGTTTTACTGCAGAAGGAATTTGGGTTGAAGATGGATTGTTTTGTACTCTAACCTCCAGAGAGTGCTGAAACGCACTTCAAATGGAGTTCAACACCTCTGATGTTGTATCTCATCATTGCACTGATTTGCAATAGTTGTGCATTATGAATATTGTAGGAAGGAATATTCGTTCCTACAATATGTGCATTATGAATATTGTCGTTCACTAAGAAGAATTCTTTTTTCGTTCTTTTTGCAATTCGCCACTATTTTCGCACTTAATGAATCTGCATTTCAACTTAATCGTCTTCTTATTGAAGTTGGCATCAACAGAAGCACCATGGATTGCTATTTTTACTGTTATCTATTTCACATTAGAACGAAGATATCGTTGCAATGAATTCGCGCATCAATACACGTATTGTGACATTGAATAGTACCAACATGAGCACTTTATCAGAATATAAAAAGAGTAAAGTGCTGTATTTTGCCAGCTTTGGCTCAGATCAAGTAAGAGAGTTTGTCAGTGGGGTACCCAAGCAGATGGCATTCTTCTCTTATTTGTCTGTCACATTCTGTAAATCCAAGCTAGTTCTACTCACAGAAAAAATCGAACATTTTTTAAATATATATTTGCAATCTCAAGGCACATGCGTGTACAGAAGTTGAGCTAGCTAACAAAGGTTTGTGACTACGGTTATTATCCTTTAACTAATCAGCTCATTCTTGTGCTTGGTCAATGGTGGGTGCGTCTTCCGCTCTGCACTTTGGACAAACTGCACCTTTCTGCACTGCCTGCTAGCGTACAAGCGAATTGTGATTTTGTAGCAACTTTCGAGTTTATGTTGTTGTACCCAACTTCGTTTTATGTCACCGTGTGCCTTCATGTAGGAGATAGACATAGTCATAGGGGACATCGCTACAGTCTAAAGTCTATCATCACCAAGAAGACCTGAATGCCACTCTGAGCATGAAATCAAATGAAGGGGAGTTCGTCCCAGCACACCTTCATTAACTGTGAGGGATGTTCTTCGACAATTGATAACAGAAATCACATATCAGGTAGCTAGATCCACTAGATGATGTACAACTTGCTGAGTATCTGTGCAGTCTCCGCATGGTATTATTCACATGATTGGGTTCAGCTGTGAATATATGTGTGGAATCCGGACCTAGTAGTCATGAGCGAAGTCGCTAAAATTTTCCCGGTGATGAAATAGATTCATCCAATCCATGATAAACTTACCCCAACTTGAACTGGTGAATCATAAGTTTGATACTAATCTTCCTTTGTTTCGAGGAGGTAAGACCCATCATGTTATCCTTCTGTTTGCAATGTAAACTGTGCAAATACGTTGGTTTTCTTTTTAACTCACAGACGTGGCACCAGCGTCCGAACATCAACCCGCCTCGTATTTCGTTTTACTGAAATTACTCCCCTCTTCAACAATTGAAAACAGAGCGCAATTGGTTCCCAGTGGCGTCGACGTTTGCAAGCAGAAACATTTTTGAACACGACCAATCCTCACAACACCCCACAATTCACTGCATCAAGCACTGAATCCTGAAGTCCCTGCTCAGTAAGACAACCATTATCTTTTCAATCACGAGGTTAAAAAACACTCACTGTAGGCAGGCCTGGAACTTACAACAGTGACAAAACTATGTAGGTACCTCACAATGGGTACATGCCTAACGACTATGGCCGGTTTCACACCAAAGAAGATGCAGGCTGAATCAGTTCACAAAGGTCCTTGCTCAGCTTTGGAGGAGTGGCAGAGGCAGATCAGGTCAAACCACTGAAGCTTTTGGTCCGTGCTCTGTGTTCTCAAGCTAGTCCCACTATTTGCTGGGTCCTTGTCCCGGTCAACCTCTCTTTTGTATTCAGTTGGTCCCACTTTTGGACAATCTTACAGCATCCCTATGGCTGCAATCTCATTGTGATCACTGATGCGTTGTGAAAGTGGATAACAATGTGATTGGTGGCCGGGGAAGGTCTTCGAAGATACCTGTATTTGGTGCAAGCTTTTCACTGCAACCGTCAGTTTCTGTTGTGCCATGAACTCAGGGTCGTTTAGGTTATACAAACATGGCATTCTTTTTTATGATCTCGTGTACTTGTTGCCCTGGACGTTTCGCAAATTAAATGCTCATTGCAGTAGTATTTTCTCGCAGGCACAGTTCATTGAAGAAGCGAAATAGGTGCGGGCTCCTGCTGAACTCTAGAACGGTCTGATGAGTCGCAGAGCTTGCATGTGAGATTGAAGCCTCTACGTGCATGGTTCTAGTTATCTGATACCTTGGTTGCAGGCTGATCCTCTTTGTGAGCTCTGATCCTCCGTCGATCATGTTCAAACTCAAGTTTATTTCATCAAAGTCTGTCGTTCTAACTGACTACACTCATAATACAGCATCGAGATGCCACATTGAATGGAAAGTTCCTCTCGCAGCATGCTACCATGTTGAACAGTAAGTAGGCCATTATTTACACCTCGTGATCTCAGTGTGGTTCCACTGATGAAGAAATCAGTAATTAATTGATTTTATGTTTGTTATATATGTATGTAAATGTATATATATATATATATATATATATGTAGTCCTTCTTGCCAATACCATGCAGTCATGGAGAAGGCTAAGAACAAGATAATTGAGGGTGATGTTGCAGAGTGCTTGAAAGAAGATCTCAGCATACAAGCACAAGATCAAGCATAAGATTCTCGCAGCTTATTCTTGTATTTTCCCCTTCGATACTAATTTAATTTTTAATTTTTTTATTTTCTGCATTGCTCTCTTGAATCTTCCTCTGTATCAATGCAATACTGTTACACTGTTACTGAATATTGCGAAATTGTGGCTGCCCATAATGTTTAGATTTATTCTATGCGTTTGCCAACTCGAATGTCTCTGAGTTTATTCACAATTGGCATTGAGTAAAATGGGCATGAATCTTGAAAAAGAAAACTACTTCGCTTTAAAGTATAATATGATGAACTATTATAAAAAATAATAATTGAAGAACTAAAAAACTAAAAATTCAGGTTTCACTTCCACTAATCTAGTTCTTTACATAACCTCAAATTTATGATCGTAAATATGAATTTTCAGGCAAAATTCTAATCCTTTTGAATCTTCAAAAATTTTGCAATTTTAAAATCATACCAATAAACAGAAAACTCTTAATTTATTTGATTATTTATTTTCTTGTATTCCTTTGTTAGTCGGTTGCAATTACCACGAAGCAGTCTCAGTTAAAAAATAAAAAATAAAAATAAAAAATAAACGGTTCACACCAGAGTTTGAAACCTGGCTTTTCGGCGGATGAAGAAAGTAAATACAAATTGTAGAAGACACATACTGATTATAAAAAATATCCTCAGTACGAACGTTTATTTTCACTTTTGGGACAGTGTAAAAATCTGGTATTCAGTTCACATGTAGAAATAGTAACAAGAGAATGACATGGTTCGGGCACTCTAGCTACCTGGTATTTCTATAAGCTTCACATGATTAAGCGATGAGACTGTGCAGTGAAGCAATGAATGACACGCATTTTAAACTTCTATTCATTTTTGTACTGAAGCTTTATGGCGTAGCCACTCAAAGAAAGGCTACAGACACCTGAAGATCCTCTTTAACTTCAAACTAAAGTTGTCGACGCATTGAGCATGGGGCCCCTCCTTCAAAACTCCAGCCAATTCAAATCACAACCAACACACACGAATCGTTTGTATCATATGTTGCTTTAGAATCCTCATTTATCATCCAGAATTTAGAATGAAATGCAACATTCCAAAGGACATTGAATGATTGGTGTAGAATTTTATTGCATGTGATACACGGGTTGTACTGCAAAAGTGAAGCCTGGTCCTTCCATATCAAGTCATTCAGCATCATAGCATGTGTTGGTGATTGCCTGAGAGAATACAATACAAGCATCCCTGTGCCATTTACATTAAGATCTGAGCTTGTATCACTGAAACTCCGAATTCCATTTGCATGTTCTAGCTGCTCATAAATGCTTGATTGTCTTGCAAGCTCCGATTCTCCAGCGCTTGATGGTCTACACAATTTACGTATTCAAACTCGTTCTATGCAAATCATAAGTAAAATCATCCGAAAGGCTCAAATACTCAAGCCAGATATGTTGGCCATAGGTAGTGATAAAAGCGCACAAAAAGACATGTTTTTGATGTTCATCGTAGTATTGCAACCTTCGATGTAGCAGTAGTTTTAGTTCACAAAAATATAATGCTTGCAAAATGATTGAAAACATTTACTTTGTTTGGCATGACAAAAGTGAACCTGGAGGTAAACCCAATGGTTACATTAATTACATGCCACAGACGTAAACATGATTGTTGGAGAGCGCACAGTAAAATTCTACCAACACCAACTAGCTTTCCACTGGAGGATTACCATACGAAATCAGTACAAAGACAGGACATCGGGGACGATACCTATCGACGAGCTCCCCAAAAGCTGACATAAACGGTTATGTGGCGCAACAAGGGATGGTGTAAGAGTCCCGACAAACCAAGGATCACTGAACCAGCTGTTCGAAAAGATTCAACAGATCTGCTCATTCTTACTCTTCCCCTTCACCTCCATGGTACCTGACCCCCTACGGATCCCCGTTTGTCGCTTCAGTACTTCCCTGCAAAGCCATTGCCAATCAATCGCACCGGGCCTAATATGGCGATCAGCTTGTCCTCAGACTACAACACTCAGCGTACTCGAGACTAGAGGGGTTACCCACCTTTACGGCGTCGCTGTACCTCCATATTAATTGCTAGGCCTCTGGTCTAGTACTGGGATCGAAAGCAACGTCGCCTGCACTACGATATTGTCAAATTCCTTTCACTGTTGTGCAACGATATCACCGCAATGCAAACCCCCTCAGTGGAGAAAGATTGGTTGCAATGATGTAATGTCAACAATACTGACTTGTTCAAGCAAAGGAATAATTCAACGCATCCGCTGTGGTTTGATCGAAAAGAATGGTATCAACTTCCCATACCAGGCTATTCAATTAACTTTGGTTTTTGCAACTAAGTCTTGAGTATCGTGCTCCAGTTCAACCCTGGGCACGAACAACAACTAATTTGGGGATGAACACAGCAGAGATTAAGAACTCCTGAAAGACCTTACCTGTTCCCCACCTCCTGTTGACGGTTTATCATACAAGGGGACCTTTCAATCTACGGGTAGAAACTTGGCATTTCCTGATATTATCTGTGGTCTGACAAGAGGTTGGCGACAGTAGGACTGTGACTTAACAAGGGTTGATTACGAGTCGACCTTCGTAGCAGCATGCATTTGATGCAACTCTGGTCGGTTCATGATGAACCGCGGATTCAAAAGCCATCTATCACTAGTTAGCTCCATTATATAGCAATAAGACCTATATGGAGCCGATAGACAGGTCTAGCCTGCTGGGGCTGCTCTACTAGAGTCTTTATTTAGAGATTCGAAAGCAAGCATAGTAAAGATAGATGTGCGGTATCACTATACTGCTACGAGAAATCTGACACCGAAGGAGGATAGGACATGGCAGGGGGTATACTAGGATTATCGAATCCCCACCCCAGTTTGAAAATGAATTAGCTGAAGGGGTAGACAAGTTTGCTTTGATTGATGTGGATGTTCGACTTCAATTAATGTAGGCTGTGTGTCTGCTTGTGTCCGCTACCCAACTCTGGTGGTGTGCCAGGAATTGACCTTACCCACCTATTCACCTTAAATGACCATTCAATCTGGAAATCAGCTGGAGGTTTATAGCAAGATATTCGTTGAAGAAACAAGTTCCCTATTGCTGAAAATGAAATTCCTAGACGATACCACTACTTCATGTTATGCCACATCTAGATAAATTTTGGTGCAGTTCCGCAAAGTTCTAGAAAACTGCCAGTTTAATGTAAATTTTCTTCAATGTGGAACTGCTCTGATGAAGATTTATGATAGGTGTTCTTTGTTGATACCGCAAGCAAGTGAAAACCAGTCTTTTGTTGTTAAGGGTATTTTGAGATCCTTACGAAGTACGACATTTGGCTCCTGGCCCTCGACTCCACAGCACTTGATAGTTGCTAATCTTGAGATGCACTCTGACTACATGGCTTACACTTCAAAGCGCAGCGGCAGTCACCAGGCAAAGCCATGAAATTTGTTTCAGACACTTAGAGCACATGGATTTCAACGATTGCTGGATCTGATGAAGTAGTGTCTGTCAATAACTTAACTTAAAATTGTTTTGAACAATTTCAAGACCAGCCCTGAAGTTCCAACGTATCATCTAATGTAAACACGCCGCGGTAGATGAAATATGAGCTCGCTCGCACTCCCCGAGGTTACTTCCGTGCGGCTTATTAGACCTGCAAAACATTCTCACTTGCTGCTGCCATCTCAATGTCCCACTGTCTCCCTGGGCCCCTCTGCGCTAACTATATTTGATGATCGCAACCTCTACCACCGTCTTGTGTTTGTTACAGCGTAGTGGATGATCTTTGCTGCCAATACCATTAAACTTTCTTTCTCTTTACGAATCCCTGCAACTGCTCTCAAAATTTGATTCTATTCAATATTATGCATTCGCCGTCAATTGTCGATCTCTGTTCAAGTGGTTTCGACACGTAGTGTCTCTTCGGAATGAGACGGACGACATCTCTTGGTTGAAATCGACAATTCACAGGAAAAGTCGACGTGGTGTTGAGTTGTGTTGGTCCTTGGGTAAAGTTCCCAAGGCGGATTGTCCCCACGGTTGCTTGGCGAATTGGAAAATTCAAACTAGCGTTGTTTTAAGGCATGAAGAGCCGATTCCCGCATTTGCATCTCCAAACCTCGGGGTAGTATTCCTGCTGCGTTAATGCGCCGTGAGGACTGCTGATTGACACATGAATTGGGTTGCAAGGGATGCAGGAGCCGCATTTGCCTTGGCAGGTGGGCGGACTCGAACCAACCAACAAACTGTGACAATATATGGAATCTTCTCTACCGACTGCCTTATTCATTCCCTGAAGGATTTTTCTGTGAGGCGGTGGGCTTCTGTCCTGCATTACGTACTGATCACAATTAGCTTTATCAAGCTGAACTTGGAGATTCATTCACCGTAGCGGAAGTACATGAATACTCGTTCAAGAAACTACATAACAAGTTCAATGCAGGGATTCTGAGGTTGTGAATGATTCCTCAGTAATGCTAAGAATTACTCGAAATTTTACTCATCGACACGATTAAAGTATGAAGAATCAATGTTTCACCTGTATCTGTGTGTCATCTTCAACGGTTCCTCTTAACACTTCTCTCTTAGCCCCAGCTACCTGAACTCCAGGAGTCTGTGTTGAGGCGCTTGCGGGTGGTCCGGCTGAAAATATATAATATCAAAGAGGGCGTTGTGAGAGCTAGAAATTCCGGCGGTGCAGCTATTTCAAATGAGTACTTTCTCAACGAAATCTTAACTCGATTTAGAACAAAAGGATACAAGAGTCGAAGAGATTTAGCAATATTACGGTCCACTGATAGGTGTGGATTTTAGTTACCAGGTAAATGTGGAACAGAAATCGCTCGCAAAGGGAACATGCCGAGTAGTAGTAGAGCCAAACAGGCGACAATTGCAATGCTTGACATCTCATTGAAGTCTTCCCTCTGTTTCTGTGTCTTTTGTTTGGCACCTCTCCTCGTCGGTAGTTTAGAAGTTGTAATGTCGAACTCGAAGCACAATCTCAGGCAATGCTTTTCAATTTTAGTGTCATGCCTACGTTAATTACCCGCGAGTCGGCCAATGACACTGATCAGAGTGGTCTTTGCCTTACAAAGAATCAAAGCTTGGTCACATTTTTCAACTTCTTGCGCTGACAATAATATCGTGAAGCTGAATGTCATGGTGCAAGAGTGCTACTCGCTCGCAAGCTTACACCTCCTTTAAAACTTGACTGACCAGGTCTGCATTGCTCTCCCGAGATACCGGTTCCTGAGCCCATAAGCACACCTCCAAGCTCCTCACTGAACGGGACTTTGGGCGAAATAGACCCTAGCTCAAGAACGGATTCAAGAGGATATATCCCTCAGAGCCGGTGTCATCTGGAGCATCGAACACGAAAATATCGATTCAGCAGTTTCAGTGGAAGATTTCAGAGCTGCACCGTCACACTTGCCAATATTCTGAAGATGCATGCACTATTAGTACTATTCCCTCTACGCCGAATTAGCTGGTCCGGCTCCCATGAAGATCCTCATCTCATTGTTTGCCACTGATAGTACTATACTTGCATCATTCCCTCCCATGCACGAGCAGATTGACAGTATACAACCCACTCGTTGCAACACCACCACCACCACCATCTCCAAATCCCCGACCAGAATCTTCCTGTCCTAACTGCACTTGATACTGAATATGGTTACCGTTTCGCTTCTACTCTAGATTGTCCCCACTAAACCCTCTCAACGCCTCCCCCACCTTCACCTGCTCCACCGTCCCTAGCTAGCCTGTCTGTCTGTACCTCATACACTCTTCTCACACTCCGGTACCCAGCTCTCCTTTAGGCTCCGGCCTGGACAACTATTGCATCAGCCTCACATACAGCTTCAGCTCCAAATTCTAGGAAACATGAAACTCTCTCTCTCTTACCCTTCATGAGCTCTGAGCAGAGAGTTTCAGGTTTATACGTGTACCAACATTAATGTGACTTCTCTCTGACGCCCCACATTTCATCCCTGGGGCCTTGTTGTTTAAACCTCTGAACCTTGCAGTTAATCCTCGCGTCTGTCACTTCCGCGGATCCACACTCTTACACACTTACAATCCCTCCCTTTGCATCACTTTTTTGGGCTTACTGTCTCAGTTACAGACAACTCAAGCCTTACAGTGCGTTGAAGCTGATGGATGGATGGGGAGGGCTCAAGTCGTATCTCACTTGAGTGCTGGATTGAAGGGAGCCAAAGGTATCCTTGGTTTTACTTGCCCTGCTGCAGGGAGACCAATATATTTGAGTCCCAGAAACAATTTTTTTTTTTTTTTTTTTTTTTTTTTCACAAGCCAATGTGTGATGTTCCTCATGAATCAATCTCTGGGCTATCCCCTCAAGATCGTATGAACGTGTTCATACAGTTCATGATCTTTTCCTACTGTAACTGACTTCAAATGCTTGAGGGCACTCATCCACTTGAGGCCTGGAAGTTGCTATAGTGCAGGGGTTTAGTAGTTAGAAAATAGTTCATCCGTCACAAAACAACCGGAATATTTTATTTTTTTTAGTTTTTGCAGCGAAACGGGGGTGAAATCCGACCAGTTGCTGCAGTGGGGTTTTAAGCGGAGGGCCATTACGATGAAGTCCTTGATGAGCAGCAGCAGCAACAGAGGCCGACCAGAAGGAGGGCACATGGCTGTCAATGGAGAGGTAGACAACTTCCATCAAATGCTAGCCAAGTTACCCTTTGAGGGGATTCCATGGGCCATGCTGCACGTCTTCGTCATCCAGTGAGATTTTGTGCATTTTCATCGTACTTCTCAGTCATGATAGAGATAATTAATCTTTTTTTTTAGTCTTTTTTACTGTTTCTTTTGACTATTTCCCCATGCAAGTAACACATCGCAGATGAATCACCATGCTGGTAGTGGCGTGGGAAGAAATTTTGTTGGGGATGTAGAAGGGCGGGGTCTGTTGCAAGCTTGAAATCCTTCAACATCAGCCAGGGACTCTGGGCCGCATCTGCGAGTTAATCGGCTGAGACACGTAGAGTTTCTCGGCGGATAGCGCACCTTCTTGTTTCCTGAGGAAGTTTAAAAACCTGCGGATGTTACCCCCTCTCGAAAAAAATTTGGAACTGTTTTGCACAGGCAATTTTAGTAGCGACGAGTACCGAATATTGACTAGGCAGAAACCCAGAGATGGTGAAACAACTGTGCTCTTTGAACTGTGGAAGAAACAGAATACTCAGAATAACAGTGAGAAAGAAATTTGCAGGAATTTAAGTTTCATGATTAATCGATACATAAACTACGGCTGAAGATTATGATTTTGTACTTTATTCCACCCTAGGGCATGTAGGAGACCACACAAGGTAGCAGGTGTGCTGTTGAGCTTCGCACTCTCCAAATCGAGCTTTCGTTCTTAACCCCAGTCTTTTCCGTATCTCTTTTTCCTCCTTTCTCACTTTCTTTTTATAGAATTTTCCAAACACTTGAGAATCACCATTCGGCAGGTGAGTGGACGCGGTATATAGAGCCAAATTTAACCTTCAATCTTTCCAGGTCTTAGTAAAATACACATATTGTACACAATTGTTAAGATATTGATGCAAGAATTGAAAGCTGGTCAAACCATTCAAAAAACAAGAACTGATCTTCTATTAAACAGTTAGAAGAGGAGATTCGAAATAAAATGAAATAGAAAGTTTCAAAACACCCCAAAAATAAAAATCAATAAATAAATGAGTTGGCGAGAGTAATATGTATAAAGAGACTTCTTTGATGAGCGACCAAGTAACCTGTTACGCTGCGAATAGGCAAAACTGTAGTGCCATAATCGTACCAATAAGTAAAACATACAAGAATGAATTTCATGACAAAATCCGCGTGATAGTGTCATCAATTAATTCCTCGACGTAGTGAAAGTGATGTTTATCTCCATCTGCTGTTTCCTGAGGAACCTGAGTTTTATAATGAATCATTACATCCATGGTGATCCATGTTCGATACACATTCAGGTGCAAAGGTTTACCTCCTGGCAGACTAAGGCATCACAAATTTGATAGACTGTCTTGATCCCGAATAAAGCCAAGCAGTGAACATTGACCTCATATGTTGATCATGCTTCACAACATTGTCATTGAATGATGTAGCAGACGTTTTGCTTCTCACTCACTTTTTACCTCCGAAGAGAGTCTTGAAGCTCCAACCTTCTGACTTCTCTTCAGCCTTATCAGCTTTGCTTTTCAAAGACATCTTGCCCAACATAGAATCAAGATCAAATGTTTCTCTTTCTGCAGTTTCTCCGAGTCCCTGGTTAATAACCATAGACTGCTGCTTGGTACCAGATTGTCCCGTAGCGTCGTCAAGGCCTCCTTCTCCTTTGGGTCCTGTAATAGCAACAATCTTTCTGTTACCAGCGAAAAAATTCAATGTTGAAGGTAGTACAAGATACGGAATGAACACGGTTGAGGGTCCACAAAGAATCTAACGGAACAAACAAGGAGGGTGGAAGCCATGTTCGACGTAACTTTCATTGCCCTGCTTAAGACCTGTAGTATCTTGAAATTGCAAACACTTCTACAATTCTAAAAAAAATTATTCATTCATTTCATCTATTTCATTTGAAAGATGGCCTGATCATACAGCACATGAATGTAGCTCGCAAACACTCTCCCCCATTTCATCCAGATGGAGACCAAGGAAAGCAGACGATGCTTCATTAAAACCGCGGCAATCCTAAATTTCAGACTGTCAATCCCCGTTAACTAGGGAAGCTAAGACACAGGCACTTGCATGTAGGCCTTTCAAGCAAAAGAAGAGGGCAGTGAGAGCTCATACCAATGGGATTCATCATGTGACCAATTTGACCATCCTTGTATTCATAAGCAGCAAGAGCAATTGGACCCGTAAGCAGAGGCCTTACCTGCACGAGCACATCAAAAGTCACATCAAAACCAACTTTCCTGACATGCTAGACAACTGAAAGGAAAATTGAAGAGTAAACTACAGAAGGAGATGAGTATGTCTGTGGGGAGATAACTTCCCAGAAAAGACGTAAAAACTGACAGTTTTTCTAAAGAGGAAATTCCTTGTCAAAGGATTGTTGCAGCAAGAAGAGGCAAGTTGAATGTTATCCAAATATATCAAGATATACCCAAACCCTACTTTAGAAAATCCTTTCGTCAGTCGTGCAAGAAGTCCCTACAAAACAATACACCTAGAGCGAATGTAAGCGAAATAAAATGAAGAACGTACATCCATCACAAATTTTGTGTGCTCCGGCGAGGCACGGAAGTCGTTCATGCAGGGAAAACTCTCATAAATCTCCCAAAAATGTAGAGTATTTTTGTCGAAGGCATCCACATTGCACTCAAAACCCTGCATCCCGGATTTCCTGTCCTGCTGAATCATCCACACACCCCTAAGATCAATAACCGAACGTTAAAAGTCCACCAATTCAGACAGAGCTTTCTTGTGGATCCATCCAAGTCCCAACGCTCAACGCAAACAAGTTCAAAATCCATGAAGTGGACCAGTGCTACGACCATTGCGCAAAACACAGAATCACAATACACCTACACGACATCGACGACCTTAAAAGTTGAGATTACGCATCAGCCACGGTTCAGACGTGTCCACCACCAAACCCAACGGCATCAGGGTAGAGGGGGAAGCTTTCTAATTACCATCTTCCCATGAGCCCAACTAACAATGCCCTTGCACAAAGCCGTGACCTCCTCCTCTTTCCCTTCCTCAAACTTCAAAGTGGAGCTCAACGCATAACTCCTCCCGGTAGAAATCCTCTTCGCGGCCTCGACCACTAACCCAACAGCCTTCTGCTTGGACCCCACCGCTCCAGTCTCCACGATAGCAAGCCTGGTTCCGAGGAATCCCTTTCTCTCTACCATCTTCTGTACACCTCCAGCTCTCGTGCCACTCCATCTCGTCCCCGCGCTTGCACTGCAACTCGATCCCAAGCTGGAACAGCTCCTCATCGACCCCGCACCATAGGCGCTTGTCTCAGCAGCCAACACTGCTCCAGCTTGACTGCAACAAGTCGCCATTTCTTCTTACTTCGCAACAACCCCAGCAACTCAAAATGGAACCAAACGCCAACGATTACAACACTTTTAACAACAAAAAAACGAGAGGTTTAGCACACCGGACGGAGAACAAATTGCAGCTGTGGAAAAACCCCTGGTCGTGGGTGTGCTCAACTCAACTCATCACCAAAATGTAGAGATCAAGCTTAGAATTCGATCAGGAAAAGGGGGATCGAGTGTGCAGTGCAGTTCAATCACGAGAGGTGTGTAGGGTTCGGCGATTCGGGGGCTTGCTCGGCCGAAAACACTATCCACAAAGCCACTTGCTTCACGCCAATGGGTGCTTGCCAAGTGGATTCGTAGATATTCGCCTTACCCTGCTCCAGAATATCTAAACTTTTCGCTTTTCGCTTTTATTTAAAGGAAAGTGCTTTATGTGGACAGATGAATGAATTGATGAATGAGTGATTGAATAGTGGGGGTGAATGTTTGGATGGATGATAGATCCTGTGACTTTAAAGTGCTACTTCTATGCACCAGGTGGGTTTCTTTGGGAGTTTGTTTTTGTGGTTTTAAGTGGGGTTTCATTGGGCTGGAGTGCTGGAATAGGTGCCCAGCTGGTACCTGATACTGGATGAACAGAAAATCCAAATATGTCTTTGTATGATAACATTTTAATATATTTTCATCTTTTAATCCTATCTAATCATATATATATAAGGACTTGTTAAAGCTACACCCTCCAAACCATGTTATGATTCATTTAGTCCTATCTCATTCCACCTCCTCACTTTGTCATCATCCTCCATGAGGAAACTTGTCATTTGTGCCAAACCTTCTCACCTACCAAAGACAACTCCATCTGGACTGCTTAAGAGTGAAGAGGGCTTGTTTGTTGAAACTAAATTTTGTTTTGCTTGTTGCTCTTGTGCTAATTGAATTGTCTATGTGTGTTTCCATTTTTACAAAAAGAAATAAATCTTCACTTTTTCAATTATTCAAGTAAGAACTATATCACTATAAATTTTACATTTAGTAATAATAGTGACAATGTTGGAGCTCTATGTTATGCTCCTATAAAGGTTTTGGCCGCCAATTGCAATATTTCTTTTTTACCTCACTTTGAGATTGTTAAAAATATATTAAGATAGGCTCTACTCAAGAAGTTACACCAAATTGATTGTCACACAAGTAAAGTTAAAGTAGAAAGTCGTTTGTTAAATCAATCATAGTAATGTAGAATGACTTATTGTTTAGATCTTTGTATGAAAAATCCAATGAAAATACAAATCTATAATTAGTTGTGATAAGACACTTAGAAGTTATAGATCCTTAATCAACAATTCAAGTAGGTTTTGAAGCTCTTGATATACAAGACAATCAATTACCAATTATTCTAGTAGAAGTGCTTATCTCAATTGTCTTAGAATTGTATCCAAATCAATAATGCAATCTACTAGTTTTTTTATATCTACATGCTCGCAAGAAGCAAAAAAATATAAAGAAGTTCTTTCTAAACATGTACACTTATATATAAGCATTTTTACAAAATCTAGCAAACATAAAGGCTATATAACTCAATTTATTTATGCAAATAAACTTAATTTGAAGATAAGAAGATTGAATTTGTAATTAAAGAAATTAGATTAATTATAAGATAACATTGATATTGGATATATATTGAAGTATCTACTATAAATAGATAAAAAATTATATAGGCTTTATATCACCAAAAACTAGATTGATCAAAATAAAGAAAGTCATCACTAAATAAAAAAATACATTCAAAAGTCCCCTCTTACAAAATATTAACATGAAAACCATATTTATATTTAGAATCTATGAAAATCACACAAGCAATTAAATATACTAGATGTTGTAGAATTTTTTCAAAAAACTTAATCACGTTAAACAAGACTTTGCTTTATGATTGGAGGATCCATCCATTATATCAATTGAATATGAAATCTACCAATAAAAAATTCCATTTGCTATATTAATAATTTGACAAGATTTCATACTTTAAAGATTTACTTCAGCAATAATAAAGATACTTAATAAAAAAGATTACATACAAAAACTTCTATATAAGATTGGCTCACTATTAATATAAAAAATAAAGCAGAATGTGATCGACTATGCAATACAATAGCACCATTATAAAAAATATTAGGACAAGGTAAAAATCATAAACCATATTAGAAGGAAATGATTTAAAATACACATAGAAATTTGAGAGTCAAAAAAAAAAAAAAAAAAAAAAAAAACCATCATATAACTAAGTATGGAGCCATTGATTGACTAGACACCAACAAAGAACTGACATTAAGTTAAGATTGATTCATAATAATTACTAATTTAGAGCCACTTTTCAATAATTATAATGCTCCAACTTAATCATTTTCAATAATTAGGACTTTTGCAAGTTGGAATGTAAAGTTGCACAACCACAATCCTTGTATCTCAATGCTAAAACTAAGCTTCATGAAATAAAATTTATTTTTTAATGCTATGAATCTTGCTATGATCATACTACATAGAAGCATTTAAACCACAACTGGTATTATGGACATTCAATAAGAAAATTCTTAAAATATTCTAATAGAATGTTTTAAAGATTTTAAAAATATTTGAAAAGATTCTTAAAATATTCTAGTAAATTTTAAAAAATTCTAAGAAGATTAAGAAAGTTATCAAAGAAGCTTTTTAATATCTAATATGTATAAGAGTATCTTTAGTATCACAGACATACATATTTATCGTAATAATTATCTAGATAATAAGAATAGATAGAAGTAAGTCAAAGTAGATAATATCTTGTAAAAAGCTTCCTAGAAGCTTCATAGAAGTTGCTTTGCCTTTATACATATCTATAGGTGATTGATAAGTTGAAAACTTAGCCAACAAGGAAGTCACGTGTTGACATGTTGACCACTTGTAGTACAAGTTGGATATATGGTGCACACATAGGAAACTTGCCTTGTAAATTAGACATGTGTCCTACAAGTTGGACGCGTATTAGAGGTCATATAGCATGTTGCCACGTATTCTTTAGTTAAGTAGTATATATAGAGGTAAGAGTGAGGCCTTCTTCACTCTTATCAATTCCTTTCTTGCTTTTTAGTCTAGTTTCAAGAGTCTTATGTTTTATAGTCTTTGGCAATAGCCATTTTTGTTCTTCCTTGAATATATATACTTTCTTCTATTTTGTCGCTTTCCTTTTGATATAGATTCCATGACTTTATGCATCTTCTTTCAGTTTGTGTCCTTGACAAATTGATAGGAATGCACATATAATATTAGAGCTTTGTCTTTTCTTTATTAAGAATAGATTATTCCTTTCTACTTGACTTTTTTTCAAACATCAAAATCTCCTGTAAGAACTCCTATCTTATTTGTGAAGAAAAATGATGGATCATTGCAAATGTGCATGGATTATTGAGAATTCAATAAGATTATTATTAAGTATAGATATCCTCTGCCTTTGATATTTAAACTTTTTGATCAATTAAATCAAGCTAAGATCTATAAAAAAATAGATCTACAAAGAACATACAATCTGATCCGCATTAAAGAAGGAGATGAATGGAAGACTGTATTTTGAACAAAGTATGAATACTTTGAATATAACATCATGCCTTTTCGACTCACAAATACACCAACTTCTTTTCAACATCTTATAAATGATGTTTTTTGTGAGTTTTAAGATTATTTTATTGTCTATTATTTAGATGACATTATAATCTACTCTAAGGATGTAGAAGAATATGAAGTTCATATTTTTTGTGTGTTACAAAAACTTAGAGATGCGAGATTGTATGCTAAGATGAAAAAGTGTATATTCTACATTATTCAAGTTGACTTCTTAAGATACATCATTTCAAACAATGGTCTAATGATGGATCTTAAAATAGTTTACACAATTATAGACTAAAAGATTCCAAAAACAATAAGAGATTTATAATGCTTTTTGAGATTTGCTAATTACTATCGAATCTTTATGAAGAAATTTTTTCAAGTTGCACTGCCACTTACATGCTTAACTTATAAAGATAAGCTACAGTGGAATAAAGAAGCAAAAGCATCATTTGAAGTTTTGATGAAAGCTTTTATTTTTGCATCAATCCTACATTGCATCAACTTCTCTAAAGCATTTTTTATGGAAACAGATGCATCTGACTATGCCTTGCGTGCAATCTTATCACAAATAGGAGCAGATGGCAAACTTCATCCAATAGCTTTTCATTCAAAAAAAATTTCAGCACCCAAGATTAATTATGAAATCCACAACAAGAAACTTCTTGCAATCGTGGATTCTTTTCAAAAAATAGCATCATTATTTAGAAGGTGCTTAAAGTCCAGTCATTGTGTGTACAAATCATAAGAACCTCAAGTATTTTATATTAGCTACGAAGGACAAGAATATGATAAAAATAAATAAACAAGTAAGACTTCTCTCAAAAAAAGATGAAAAAATAGAAATAACTTGATATGTATATTAAGAAAGAAACTAGAATGGCTATTGCCAAAAGTCAAGACCCTTGAAACTAGACTGGAAGCAAAAAAAGAGTTGACAAGAGTGAAGAAAGCTTCACTCTTGTCTTTATATATACTATCTAACTAGGCACTTTGTGGCAATATTCTATAGGACCTCCAATATGTGTTGACTTTGTAGGATACATGTCTTGACTTACATGGCAAGTTTTTCTACGTGTGGGTCATATAGTTAGCTTGGTCTTCAAGCTAACAACTTTTGTGGCACATGACTAACTTGTTGACCACGTTTTTAATCCAAAAAATTAATTAAAGATACCTATAAAGTCAAAGCAATATCTATGAAGCTTCTAAGAAGCTACTATAACAAATATTATAGAATTAAATTATTTTTACCTACTTTTACTTACTTCTACTTATTTATACATGTAATTATTAGCTTACATGCATATGTCCGTGATATTACCTTCCCTTCTAGGGACGAGTTTCACAAGGAGCGGTCATCATATATTGAGGAAATATATGATACGACGAATTATATTTGCCACATACTCTGATCTTTGTTCTCTTCGAAGATGATTGATAGGGCCTCTCAACCATCCATAGTGTCCTATACTAGGGCGGGACGACCACCCAATTATTTGATCATTGTTGAGGCCTTCATAACTTCCTTCAAATAAAATATTTGGATCACCGTAAAAAATTATTCCTATTTCTAGTAAAATTACCAAACATTGGGAGTCCCTTCCAAGGTTGTGATACCAAACGCATTATATCTTGCGATCTATTTGAGGAAGAACATGTCATTCTTGAAGATCTTCATCTCGATTGCATTGTCTTGAAGGTTGTGACAATCATAATGTCTTGTCTGATAGGTCAGCAAATGAAGGCTCTTGAGTCAAATCCGCTGGTTGTTGGTTTTTCATCTCATCAGCGTCACAACTACAAAGAAGCTACAAATAAAGATTGAAAGTAGAATGTTATCTTGGTTAGATGTTGTTTCTTTTATAAGGAAGATTTTCATCTTGATTTTGATGGATGTTGCTCATGAAAAGCCTCTACCGCCTTTGCTGTATTTGTAAGATTCTTTACTGGCTTCCATGTGCATTCACTAATACCACATCCACGCCAATGGACAAGATATTCTAATTTATTTTAGCGCCGCCTTGAATCTAAGACTTCTTCCACTTCAAACTCTTCATTATTGTTCACTTCTATAGGAGGAGGTAGAGCTTGTCTTCTTCTTGGTATGTCCATTTTTTTGTATGGTTCAAGAAGAGACATGAGAAATACTAGATAGATTTTTATTGACTGGTAGGTATAAACGATATACAACTGGATTGATTTGTGCAGAAATAGAAAATGATCCAAGCCTTCAATAGTCCAACTTGTCACAAGGACGAGTGGTCTTGATATTGCGATGAAGTAACCATACCTTATCACCCATGTGGAATGGTAGTTGTTCCTTTCGATAGACATCTGCATTGATCTTTTGTTGTTCTTTAGCTTGTTTTAACTGTGCCTTTATCGTTGCATGTAGCTCTAACAAATGAATTGACAAATCTTTTGCAACAAGATTTTCAACTTTTGAAAAGTCAAAAGTATCAAGCCATGGATGATAACCATAATTGACAAAAAAAGATGTTTTTTTTTTAGAAGAATGTATAGTATTATTGTATGCAAACTCTGTCAATGGCAAAAGAGTTGTCCAATCATCTTGTTGGTAGTTAATGGTACATCTTAAATATTGCCCCAAAACTTGATTAAAATGCTCCGTTTGTCCATCAGTTTGAGGATGAAATGCCGAAGATAGTTTTATATCAATTTTTAGAATCTTGAAAAGAATCTGCCAAAATCTTGATAAAGATTGAGTTCCCCTATCTAATATAATATCCTTGGATAATCCATGATAGGGATAGATATTGTCAAGAAAGAGCTTAGCTATTTCTTCACCTGTGATAGGTTTTGTACTTAGTACAAAATGTGCCATCTTGGTAAAATGATCTACTATCTTGAATATAGAGTCATAAGAACCTGAGATTAAAAGATCCATGATGAAATCCATAGAAACAGAAGACCATAGTTGTCCTGGAATGGCTAATGGCTGAAGAAGCCTGTAAGGTCGATCACAAGATTGTACAAAATCTTTGACTACTTTCTACATTTAGAGCCACTAAAAATCCCTGGATATTAGTTCCAAAGTTTTATTGTTCCCAAAATATCATGCTACTAGACAATTATGACGAGCTTGAAGAACACGTAATCGAGCTTCACCTTCTGGAACATATAGGTGTCCCTAAAATATAATAGATTCTTCTTGAATTTAAACTTGGAAGCATCATAAGACTTTGAAGGATTTTCCTTAATATCATGAATAAGAAGATCAGAAGACATACTTGATTGAACTTACTTAATAAAAGTTAAATCAACAGTTAATGTTGATTTCATTGCTCGAAGATGAAGATGCTCCGGCTTCAAGAGAATTGTCCATTGTTGATTGAAAGCAGCATTTCATTGCTTTGATGTAAGATAAGATCATTTAGAAAGTGCATCTAACAAACCTTGTTATTTTTCTAGTCGATAAGTGATCTTAAATTCGAATCTTGACAAAGACATACTCTAACGAGCTTGGCGACAATTCAAAACACATGCTGATATAAAATATTTAAGGTTCTTGTGATCTGTATATGCTAGAAGCACCTTCTAAATAATGGCACCATTCTTAAAATAAATCCACGATTGCAAGAAGTTCTTTGTTGTGGATCTTGTAGTTGATCTCAACTGCCGAAATTTTTTTGGAATGAAAAGCTATTAAATGAAGTTTATCATCTGTTCCCATTTGTGACAATATGGCACCCAAAGGAAAGTTTGATGTGTCTATTTCCATAAAAAATGGCTTTGAAAAATCGACACGATATAAGATTGGTGCAGAAACAAAGGTTGTCTTCAAAGCTTCAAATACTACTTCCGCTTCTTGATTCCATTGAAGTTTGTCTTTACAAATCAAACGTATAAGTAGAGCTGCAACTTGAGAGAAGTCTTTGATGAAGATCTGATAGTAGTTGGCAAATTCAAAAAGCATTAGACATCTCTTACTGTTTTTGGGAGCTTCCAATCCATAATAGTTTGAACTTTCTTAGGATCCATCATAAGTCTATAATTTCAAGTGATGTATCCTAGGAAGTCAACTTGAGTAGTGTGAAATATATACTTTTTTTTTATCTTGGCATAGAATCCTGTATCTCTTAGTTTTTGTAATAGATGACAAATATGAAGTTTATGTTCTTCTATGTTCTTAAAATAGATTAAGATGTCATGTAGATAAAAGACAACAAAATCATCTAAAAACTCCCAAAAGACATCATTCATTATATGTTGGAATGCTGCTAGTGCATTTGTAAGTTCAAAAGGCATGACGTTATATTTGAAATGTTCATACCTTATTCAAAACGCAGACTTCCATTCATCTCCTTCTTTGATGCGTACCAAATCGTATGCTCCCGTAGATCTATTTTTGTATAGATCTTAGCTTGATTCAACTGATCAAAGAGTCTAGATATCAAAGATAGTGGATACCTATTTTTTATAGTGATTTTGTTGAGTCCTTGATAATCGACACACATTCGCAATGATCTATCTTTTTTCTTCACAAATAAAATTGGAACTCGTGTTGGAGATTTGGAATGGGGTATGAAGTTCTTGGCCAAATTCTCTTCAATATACTCTTTGAATTCAGCCAACTCATTTTGTGATATATTGTTGATTGGTACAAATCACGATTGTGCTCTTTCTTGAAGGTCAATTGAACAGTCATAGGAACGATGTTCTGGAAGAGTATTTACATTCTTCTTCTCAAATACATCTTGAAAAACTTGATATTGGCTTGGAATGCTACTTAAAATCTTTTCACCAGTAGAAATAGGTATCGCATAAATGACACAAGGTAATTGTTCTTTGCACCATGCAAGAAAGCACTTGTACCTACAAATATAGGTTTAATTATACTAGACTTATGTCTTTCTACTTGATTAACTACACTCTTAGTTATACTTTCAAAAAAACCAAGACTACGAGAAGTCCAATCTATTTTAGGATTATATTTTTCTAGCCATGATAAACCTAAAATGATTGGATTAGAAAGAGATCTAATGATATTAAATTTTACAAAGCTACTATGACCATTAGTTGCTATTTCTAGAGGAAGGGTTTCATGAGTAACATCTCTTGAAGACAACAGACGACCATCTATGACTTCTACATGAACAAGTTTAGTTTTCTTTACTAAAAACATTCTATGTCTTATAGTAAATTTTTCATCTAAGAAATATGGTGAGGCTGTTGAATCTAGTAAGGCAGAGGCTTTGAGATGGTTAGGTCCTAGAATAACATTTATAGTAAAATATAGAGAAGGTTTTGAAGAAAAGATAGGACCTTCATTAGGTGTTGTACAAGGTTCTAGCCACACGGTCCCTATTGTAGCTGGACAAATTCATTTTCTGACATGCTATCTCTTTTGATAGCCATACTCTTTATTTTATGGTTGAATCGCTTCTTTGGATAATGTTGAGCAGTGTGCTTAGGTTCTCCATAATATAAGTACAATCCTTCCTAACGACGGCAAGTCTTTTCTTGCTCAGTAAGAGATTTGAAATGTACTGCATCAATTTGCATATCCTCTACTTTAGAATGTATGTGTTGAAGAGATGTTGGTGTTGCTATTGAATTATAACAACATTGAGGTCCATTTATACGTTCTCAGATTAAAATTCAAAAATATGATCGTCGCACTTCATAGCAAAGTCAATTGCTTGACTCAATGTTTGAAGATCAAGTAAACTGAGCATTAATTTTTTTACCTCATATTGTAATCCATAGAGAAATTGACTAATAAGTGCAGCATCATCCTATTTGATATTAGTTACAAGTTGTCAAAATTGTGAAGCATACAACGTTATTGATTAATTGTCTTGTTGTAAAATATGGATCTTATTGATTGCAACACAAATTACATCATGTTCTCCATACATAGATCAAAAATCTACCAAAAAAGCCTCTAGATTATCCAATATTGGATCTCATCGTTCAAGAAAAGATGAAAATCAAGATATTGTTGAACCTAAAAGAAGCTTGCCAACTAATCTAACTTACGATCTTGGAGTTGAATAGCTTTGGGATTGAAGTTCAATCACAAGTTATACTTGATTGATAAATCCTCTAAACTTTGATCTGGCACCATCAAACTTCTCGGGTAGGACAATTCTAGGTTCTCTAATACTGGAAGGGCATTCCACCATGGGAGAAAAGACATGATTTGATGCAGATATTAAAGCAACTCCAATCATTTCTATATCTTCACTTCCTGCCAATCGTGTTGCTCATTGTAGTGGTAAATTGAGTTGATACATCGCAAGCATTAACTCCCTCAATTGCTCTTACATTTGTACCATTGCATTCTTTATTTCAGCAAGTTTTGCCATGATAACACTCAGAAAAGAAAAGATGTCTAATATCGCTTAAGATAAATAGAAGAGAGGACTTGAGAACAAAGAAAATATTAAGGACAATATCAGTTTAGAAGAAGGTAATCCACAACTTCTAATATACTTATGTCTTATCAAAAAAAAGGGGTAATCCACTCTTAATCAAGATTAGATAAAGCTCTGATATTATAAGTGCACTCTTATCAATCTATTAAGGACAAGAATTTGATAAAAATAAATAAATAAGTGAGACTTTTTTCAAAGAAAGATGACAAAATAGAAATAACTTGATATGTATATTAAGAAAGAAACTAGAATGACTATTGCCAAAAGCCAAGAAAACTAGAGATCCTTAAAATTAGACTGGAAGCAAGAAAGGAGTTGACAAGAGTGAAGAAGGCTTCACTCTTGTGTCTATATATACTATATAACTAGGGGCTACGTGGCGATGTTCTATATGACCTCCAATATGTGTTGACTTTGTAGGACACATGCCTTGACTTACAAGGTAAGTTTTTCTACATAAAGGCCATATAGTTAGCTTGGTCTTCAAGCTAACAACATGTGTGGCATATGGCTAACTTGTTGACCACGTTTTTAATCCAAAAAGTAAATTAAAAACATCTATAAAGTCAAAGCAGCATCTATGAAGCTTCTAGAAAGCTGCCATACCAAATATTATAGAATCAACTTACTTTTATCTACTTTTACTTACTTCTACTTATTTATATATATAATTACTGGCTTACATGCATATGTTCATGATATCAACACGTGTTTTGAATCATTGCTAAGCTCGTTGGAATATGTCTTTGTCAAGATTCGAATTTAATATCATTTATTGGCCAGATAAATAATAAGATTTTCTTTATGCTTTTTGTAGATGTTCTTATCTTATAGCAAAAGAAAGAGAAGTAGCTTTTGATCAACAAAAGATAATTTTACTTAAACTAAAATAATTTCATCTCCATGCAATGAAATCAACATTGATTGTTGATTTGATTTTTGTCAAGAAAATCCAAAGAAGTATGTCCTCAGACCTTCTTATTCATCATATTTAAAACAATTTTTCTAAGTCTCAAGATACTTCCAAATTTGAATTTAAAGAGAACTTATTCTATTTTGAAGGACACTTATATGTTCTAGAAGGAGAAACACAATTACATGCTTTTAAAGCTTCTCACAATTTCCCTGCAATAGAACATTTTGGATATAATAAGACTTTAGGGCTTATATTTAGAGATTTTTGGTGGCTTCAAATGTCAAAGGCTGTCAAAGAATTTGTGCAAACATGTGATATTTGTTCAAAATCAAAAACTCCTTGTCATTAATTTTATAGACTCTTTCAACTATTTATTATAGACACAGTCATGTAAGCTAGTAATTACATATATAAATAGGTAGAAATAAGTAAAAATAGATAAAAGTAAGTTAATTCTATAGTATTTGTTATAGAAGCTTTCTAAAAGCTTTATAGATATTGCTTTGACTCTATAGGTGTCTTTAATTGACTTTTTGGATTAAAAACGTGGTCAACAAGTTGGCCATGTACCACACATGTTGTTAGCTTGAAGACCAAGTCAACTATATGGCCCACACGTAAAAAAACTTGCCTTATAAGTCAAGACATGTGTCCTACAAAGTCAACACATATTGAAGGTCCTATAGAACGTTGCCATGTAGCCCCTAGTTATATAGTATATATAGAGACAAGAGTGAAGCCTTCTTCACTCTTATCAATTCTTTTCTTACTTCCAGTCTAGTTTCAAGAGTCTCTAGTTTTCTTGGCTTTTGGTAATAGCCATTCTAGTTTCTTTTTTAATATATATATATCAAGTTATTTATATTTTGTCATCTTTTTTTGATAGAAGTCTCACTTGTTTATTTTTCTTTATCATGTTCTTGTTCTTGACATTATTACCTATACCAAAACAACTATGGTCTTTTGTCTCTATGGATTTTATTACAGATCTTTCAATTTCAAGTTTATATGATTCCATATTCATGATTATAGATTGTTTCACCAAAATGACTTATTTAGTACCATATACAAAATCTATCACAGGTGAAGGAATAGCTAAACTTTTCTTTGATAATATCTATTGCTATCATGGGTTACCAAGGGATATTATATTAAATAGAGGAACATAATTTTATTGAGATTTTGGAGAACTCTTTTTAAGATATTGAAGGTGGATGTAAAACTAACTTTGACTTTCTACCCTCAAATTGATGGACAAAAAAAATAGGTAAATCTAGTTTTTGAGCAGTAGTTGAGGTATACCATCAAATATCAATAAGATGATTCGACAACTCTTTTGCCATTGGCAGAGTTTTCTTATAATAATTCAATACATTCTTCTATTCAATAAACACTTTTTTTTGCCAATTTCAATTATCATCTACAATTTGACACTTTTGACTTTTGAAAAGTTGATAATCCTATAGTGGAAGATGTGGCAAATTGATTGTTAGAGCTACATACAATAATGAAGGTACAATTAAAAGAAGCTCAAGAAGGACAAAAAACCAACACAGATGTCTATTGCAAGGAACAACCTCAATTCTATGTAGGAAATAAGATAAGATTACTTCATTGTAATATTAAAACTATTCATCTTTTTGACAAGCTGGATTATCATAGGCTTGGACCATTTTCCATTTATAAATAGATCAAACCAGTTGCTTATTAATTATACCTACTGGAGTCTATAAAAATCCATCATGTGTTCCATATTCCTTTACTTGACCCATACAAGACAATGGATATATAAAGAAAACAAATGCCACTACTTCCTATAGAAGTCGACAATAATGAAGAATTTGAGGTGGAAGAAGTCTTAGATTCAAGGCGGTACCAAAATAGGTTAGAATATCTAGTACATTGGTATGGATATGACATTAATGAATATACATGGGAACCATCCAAGAATCTAGCAAACGCATCAATCAAAGTTAAAGCTTTTCATCAATGCCATCTATCAAAATCAAGATAAAGAGTTAAAAAATGCTTTGCTATAAAGCAAAGCAAGAATAATGGAGATTTCATTCTATCTTGTATGATTGTTTCTTTGAATTTTTTAATACTTACAAAATGGAGAACTAACAACTAGTAGATTCAATTCAAAAGCTATTATTTGCTGAGCTACCAGACTAGACATTACAACTATGACAACCTTCGAGATGAAAAAAATCAAGATGAAGACCCTCAAGAACAATATGTTCTTTTTGAAATAAATAGTGAGATACAATGCGTTTGGTAATACAACCTTGAAAAGAACTCTCAATATTTAGTGATACTTTTGGAAATACGAACTACTCCACATAGTATTACTAATATTTTATTTGAAAGAATTTATAAAGGCTTCAATAATGATCAAATATCAGGGTGGTCTTCTTGCACTGGTATGGGATATTATTGATGGTTGAAAGAACCTATTAACTACCTTTGAAGGGAACAAAGATCAGAGTACATGGCAAATATAGTTTGGCACATCTTGAACTTCATCTATATGTAATCATTGCTCCTCATGGAACTCATCTCTAAAAGAGGGAGTAAAGTCACAGATATATATATTTATCCTGACAATTATTTAGATAATCAAAATAAGTAGAAATAAGTCTAAGTAGATAAATATGATAATATCTTATGAAAAGCTTCCTAAAAGCTTCATAGATGTTGCTTTGCTTTTGTACATGTCTATAGGTGATTGATAAGTTGAAAACTTCGCCAACAAGAAAGCGATGTATTGACATGTTGACTACTTGTAGTACAAGTTGGACATATGGTGCACATCTAAGAAACTTGTCTTATAAATTAGACATGTGTCCTACAAGTTGGATACGTATTAAAGGTCCTATAGCATGTCGCCTCGTATTCATTAGTTAAGTAGTATATATAGAAGCAAGAGTGAAGCCTTCTTCACTCTTGTCAATTCCTTTCTTACTTTTTAGTCTAATTTCAAGAGTCTTAGGTTTTATATTCTTTGGCAATAGCCATTCTAGTTCTTCCTTGAATATACATACTTTCTTCTATTTTTTTACTTTCCTTTTGATATAGATTCCATGACTTTATGCATCTTCTTTCAATTTGTGTCCTTGACACTTAGTCTCAACAATACATTTCTTAACACTTTTGCTCACCTCTCTTGATATTGATCTTATAATCATCTGATTTAATGAAATTTTTATTAGATTTTTTATTGAAACTATTTTTTTTAACTTCTTATTGGTCTCATATATAATATATCCATGACATTTTGTCAAGATTATATTCTTATCAATACTAGAGCTTAATCTTTCTTAATATAGAGTAAATTATTTCTCTTCTTGAAGGTATTTATGTACTTTAGAGATTGTGGAGTACCCTCTTTTGAATTGATATTATTTAAATTTATTTTTTTTAATTTTTAATTTTTTTTTGGATAGTTGAAGGTGAAGATGTTAGTATGGTTGAATCTCTTGAGTCCAAGTTAGATGTTATTGTGAACATGCTAAATACTTTATTTCATAGAATTATTGAAATTGAAGAATGATTTGCAAGATTTTACAATGATGCAAGACTTAAAGTAGTTCAGTTTGTGATGCAACTACTTTCTCAAGCTTCTATATCTAAAGAGATGGTGGCACTTGTTCATCAATAAGAAAATTTACCTATTCAATAATGTAAGAAGCTTCAAATTACTCTTCTAAAAAAAATTGATAGTACATGACTTTAATTTTAAGGATTTATTAATCAAATTTGATTAATAAATTTTCTACAACTTAAGTACTATCCAACAAAAAAATTATAAGTTGGTTTGTTTGAAACCTTGTTCATAAGACAAGCTTTATCTTATTTTTCTTCTTTATTTAAAAAGTGATATCTAATTTTGAGCAAATTTGAAGTTCTTTTTTTAAAAAATCTATTAATATTATCAATATTTGATTATAAAATATTTAATAAATCTATCAATCAAGTTGTGAAGTGAAATAATCAATTATTACAACACTATCAAGATCAATATTCATAGAGCTTAATAGAGCAATATATTAGAAATTTGTACTCTACTACTTCAACAAATACATTACTTCTATACTTTGGAGTTGAAGATATACAAATTTATGTAATACAACTCAAATATCTTACAAAAAATGAGAAGAAGTGTTAATTTGAACAAGGTCTATATTTTTATTATAGTGAAGAAGGCTACAAATTTGAGAACTATATAAAGAAATAACATACAATCAAGATTAAAAATATAATTGTTCATGAAAACAAAGATTCTCAACTACAATAGGAGTCGTGCGCCTAAATATTTCAATACCTCAAATTCATTAAGTTCCTTCTTTTTGTGCCTAATGTACTTGTTGTTTTATTATATTTTTATTGCTTAATCTATAAAAACTTCAAACAAATGCTTTATTAGATTTATAAAAATCTTCTTGCATTTTGGATGATAAATTTTTTAAACTTCATAAATTTTCTTTAGTATAAAAGTCAAAATCTATACATGTAGAAGTAATAGATGGTCAATTATTATCTTCAAGTAATGTTATTTATGAGACTATATTATTAAAAATATTATATTAAGATTAAAGTAGCACAATAATATTTAATATTATTAAAACTTCATCCAATCTTATGATCTTAGGAATTTTTTAGTTAAAAAGATATAATCCATTTATAGATTAGAGATTTCATAAGGTTGAATTTTCTATAAAATTATTTTGAGCAAAACTTATCAAACAGTCAACAAGAAGCTCTTATTTTTTGAAACAAGGAATTTTATAAAGATGGCTAAGAAGAAAATACTATTTTTATTTATGTAATTCTAGCTTGTAAAAAAGCAAGCTTGTCAGTTGCTATTTCAAAGAAATATAAAGAATTTCAAGATGTCTTCAAAAAAATGAATGCTGACATATCGCCAGAGCATCAACTATATGATTGTATCATTCGTCTTCAAGAAGAAGATCAATCACTATTTGGACCAATCAACAACTCATCATAGAAAAAGCTTTTGGCATTGAAAGATTATATTGAAAAAAATCTTACAAAGAAATTTATTCAATATTTCAAATCTCCAACATGTACATCAATACTTTTTATAAAGAAAAAAGATAGATTTTTACAAATGTGTGTTGATTAGCATGGTGTCAATAATATAATGGTGAAGAATTATTATCTATTACCATTGATATTAAGGCTTTTAGAATAACTTGGTCATGCCAAGATGTATACCAAAATAAATCTCTATAAAGTGTAAGTTCAAATTCCACTATTCTATGAAACTAGTGCTATACAACAAGTTTAAGAGGTAGAATAGAGAACTCTCAATTTTGCAATTGCTAAATTGATTTAATTGTAGGAATTTGTAATTTTATTTAACTTATTGCCTTTCAAGCAATAGTTATTAATGTTAATTAAAATTTCATTATTCTTTTTTTTATTATTTATTATAATTATTATTATTATTATTTATTTTTAAAAATTAAATTAAATTTATTTATTTATTTATAAATTTTAATAATAATAATAATATTAATTGATTTTAATATATAAAAGTTATCATGTACATAAAAGATTAAAAAAATAAAAGTGAAAGTAGAAATAGAAGCAAAAAATATATAAATAGAAATAAAAGTGAAATAAAAGTAAAAAGTAAAGATAAAAATAAAAGTAAGAAAAAATTAATATAAATTAAAAGTTGAAAGTTAAAAGCTGAGTTAACGTTAAGTCAAAAGTCAGAAGGTAAAGAGTAAAAAGAAAAAAAAAACCAAGATAAGATAAAAAGAATTAACCTCAATTGTACTCTACTTGAAGGCAGCAGATCTCTTTATATTCTAAAATTAGACAAAAAATTGGATCAGCTTTAAATTTTATGATTATTATTTTGTTAAGAACCTAACATAAAGACACTCTTATTCCATAAATCTTCATAGCAATCCAATCCTTGAGCCATAAGAAATGCCCCTTCAAAAATGAATAATTGGAACTACTATAGTAGTCTACCTTCTTTTACTTGGAAATTCACCAAAAATTTAAATCAGCTTCAATCTCTATAAAATCCATTCACCAAAATAAATTTTTGTCTTAGCTTTTTAGAAAGCTGACAATAAGAGTATATATTAAAAAAAAATACTTTCAAAATCATAAAAACCACAAATGGATTTGAGGCCCTTCAAACCCCTTTAACTATTGAAGTATTTGGGAGCCACTAATTCTAATAGAGTGCCTTCTAAACCACAACAAGCACCACCCACAAATGAGGGTAAAAATTGACATGGCATTATTTTTTACTAAAAAAAGAGAGTTTGAAAGCTTGGACAACCAAGCTTTCTTATACAAGTTAGTAGAGGGTCATGAGAGGAGGCCACGTCTCTATCTTTGATTTCTAAGAGCTCTAATTTAGATCTATGGCCTTCATTCATCCAAGAGCTAATTTTGTTATTAAGATTGTTAGCTATTTTAAGTGGTCAAAAAAGTGCTTGTTGATAAATCTAACTTCACCATTGTATTCAAAACATCTTTTTACGCTAAGATTTATTATTCACATGCCTCTATCCTTAAACATATGTAATTTTTATAAAGATATTTACCTCCAAAGAATTTAGCAATCATTGAAAATTCCTTCAAAAATGACATCTTTATGGCTTTACTTGTATTTTAGTAGAGAAGGTGCTGATCTTGTTTTCTTCACTCCATGGGGTGAATCCAATGCTAACATTGCATTTAAATGGCTCCTATTAATTAAAAAAGCCTTTTTGCTTTTTAGATTTGTTGAATCCAGAGAAAAACTTCAAAATTACCATTGCTAAATCTCACTAAAGTATTTTAGAAAAATATAATTCTAATTCACTTTAAATCATATGAGATGATTTTAGGTGAGTTTATAGGCTTTCAATAAATTCTTATAGTAAAGACTAACAACCTCTAAATTATTAAAACTAACTAAATTGCTATTCTAATTTTTTAAATCTTGTCACTTTGATCTAATTTAATCCAATTGAAGGAATTAGGCTAGGATTATTACCATCAAAGTTTACAACCGTCAAAATTCTACAAAATTAAATTTTATTTATATAAATCATAATTTAATTTATTAAATTATCATAAAATAAGAAAAAAAACTAATTTAAATTTTAAAGCATTATTGAGACCTCATATAGAGCATAAAATTTAGTATAGATTAAAGAAGGAGATGAATGAAAGACAACATTTTGGACAAGGTATGGATATTTTGAATATAATGTCATACCTTTTGGATTGAAAAATCCTCCAACTATATTCTAGCATTTGATAAATGATATCTTTTGAGAATTCTTATCCAAGTTTATTATCTGCTATCTTAATCATATCTTTATCTACTCCAAGACTCTTGAAGGATATGAAAAATATATGAGATTAGTCTTGCAAAAGTTATGAAATACAAGATTGTATGCCAAATTAGAAAAATGTATATTCTATTAGCCACAAGTAGAATTTTTTGAATGTATAATATCTAATGAAGGCCTATTGATAGACCTAAAGAAAGTTTAAGTTATAACAAAGTGAAAAACTCCAAAGATATTAAAGAATATATAATATTTTCTTGAATTTCTTAATTTCTATTAAATATTTATTAAAAATTATTCCCAAGTTGCTACTCCTTTGACTTGATTGACATTCAAAGACAAATTATAATAGGAACTTCAATCTCAAAAGACTTTTCAAGTTTTGAAGATAGCTTTTATTACAGCTCTAATCTTAATACATCTAAATTTCTTAAAGGCATTCTATTTGGAAATTGATGCTTCTGATTTTTTTATTAAGAGTTGTAATATCATAGATGGAAAAAGATAAAAAATTCCATCTAATTGCATTCTATTCTAAAAAGTTTTCAACTACAAAGATTAATTATAAAATTCACAATAAAGAGTTTTTTGTAATTGTAGATTTTTTAAAAAAATGATATTATTTATGAAAAGGTGTTATATATTTTATGATTGTATTTATAAATCGTAAAACTTTAGAATACTTTACATCAGCTTGAATTTTGAATTTCTATTAAACTTGTTGAAATATATCATTATCTTGTTTTGATTTTATAATTATATATTGATTAAAAAAATAATAAGGACTATCAAATGCTTTATCAAAGAGATTATATCTTGCTCTAAAGACTGGAGAAGTAGCATTTGATTAGCAAGATACTATTCTCTTGAAGCCAGAATAATCTTATCTTTGTGCTACTATTATAGTTATATTTTTTGATTCAAGTATTTTTGAATAAGTTTGTGTAGCATTATCTAAAGACTAATTAATTTATAATATCAAGCACTACAATGACAATGATAAGTTCAAATTTGTAGATAATCTTTCATATTTTGAAGATTGTTTATATATTCCAAAAAGACCAATATTACTATGTTCTTCAATCTCATCATGATTTCTTAGTTGCAAAATATTTTGGATTTAAAAAAAAAATTGAAGCTTATCTTTTGAGATTTCTAATAGCTTCAAATGTACAAGACTATAAAAAACTTGTCTTCTTATGTGATATTTGTTCAATTTCTAAGAATTCTAGCCATTATCTATATAAACTTCTATAGCCACTACCAATTTTAAAGTGACCATAGTTTTTAGTATCAATAGATTTCATCATTGATCTATAGCCATCAACTTCATTTGATGCTATTTATGTTATTGTAGATCAACTTAAAAAGATGGCATATTTTGTCTTAAACAAAAAGATAATTTTTATAGAAAAAATGGCAAGGCTCTTTTTTGATGATATATATCAATATCATGGCCTACTTGATGACATCATTTTTGATTGAGGATTTCAATTTATATCAAATTTTTGAAAATATTTTTTGAAAATATTGAAGATAAATATCAAACTTTCCATTGTTGTCCACCCTCAAATTAAAGGTCAAATAAAATAAGTCAATCAAGGTTTGAAATAGTATTTGCAATGTCCCATCAACTATCAATAAGATGATTAGATCTCATATTTATTTTCAATAAATTTTACTTATAATAATATTCTTCATGCTTTAACTTAGCAAATACTATTGTATTCTAATTATAATTACCATCCAAAGTTTGATTTTTAAGGTACATCAAAATATAAAAATCCAGTAGTTAAAGATCTTACAAAGCAATTGTCTCAAGTCTAGATAACTTTGAAGCTCTATTTACAATCAACTTAAGATTCTTATAAACTATCCTATAATAAATTTGAAAAGAAATCTCTTACTTTTTAAGTTGAAGATAAAATATGGCTTCTTTTATAAAATATGAAGACTAATCAATCTTACAATAAGTTAGACTATTAAAAATTGATGCCATTTTGTATTCAAAAATAAATTAATCTAGTGATTTATTGATTAGAATTACCTATATTTGTAAAGATATATCAAGTCTTTCATATTTTTTTAGAAGCATATTCAAAATCAATTATTCCAAGAAAAATACAAATATCACTATCTTACATTGAAATAGAAAAAAAAAAAAAAAAAAAAAAAAAAAAAAAAAGAATAAAAGATCCTTGATTCTTGACAAAGAAGAGACAAGTTGAAATATTTTAATCATTGATGAAGCTACAATATTAATAATCATATATACAAATCAATAAAAAAATCAAGTTAATGTACTACAAAAGGTACAAGAATTTCATCAATGCTATTGTCAAAAACTTAAACATATTTTAAAATGACTTTTCTATGAAGCTATTGCTAAATTATTATATATAACAAAAATAATAAGTATTACTCACAAAAACCTTAGAGTTTAGTGTATCTAATATATAATCCAATACATCAAGTTGGAGAGTTTTTAGATCATGAATCTCAAAGTAGAACTAGAATTGAAACTTTTTTTATTATTATTATTAGATCAATCTTTTCAACTCTGACAATCTTTACAAGTTCATCCTTAAGATAAAGTTGGACCTTCTCAAGGAGAAAACTACCTATATTATAAGAAATTCAAATAAGAAATCTTAAAGATGATGCTTAAGCTTTGAACATTCTATTGCAAATATAAAACCAATTTTCCTCGTATAACCTTTAAGTTAAAAAGAAATGTAATATTACAAATATTTAATAAAAAGAACTTTAGAATGTTCAAATAAAAGGTTCTAAAATATTTTAGAAGGTTCTAAAAGATTCTTAGAATATTTTAATAAATTTTAAAAAAGCCTAGGAGAATTAAAAAAGTTATTTGAGAAGCTTTTTAAAATTGCTTCATCTTTAAGTAATATAGAAACTTCTTGAGAAGCTTCTTAATACCTAGTATATATTAGAATCCAAGCTGAAAAGGTCCTCAGACTTGACAATACATCTTTTGGAGTTTTAACTCACATCTCTTAGTATTGATCTTGTACTCATTTGATTTAATTAAATTTTTTTTAAATTTCTTATTGGTCTTCTATATAATGTATCTGAGACAACTACAATTGAAGATAAAAAAGATTAATATAGAAGTTGGTCAATTCTTCAATATAAAAGATAAGCACTTTTTTTAATATCAATGTTTAAATGCATACCTAGCCTTTGCTTTTGTAAGAAGTTCCAATCATTTTTTTTCAAAGTTTGCTTTATAGATGCAATAGTGCTTAGTGGTTGATATCATTAACTTAGCAAGCTTTAAACTCAAGATTCTGCTCAAAAAAAGTTAGATTTTGATTAAATAATATTTTCTATAGCCAAAATAAAGCACATCTAGATAGGACCAATTAATATTTTGAGCACGTAATATGTAATTTTCTTACATATTTGCATTCAAAAAAATATTAAATTATTAAATTATTTGATCTAATATATATATATATATATATATATATATATATATATATATATATATATATCAATAGTAATTTTTACAAAATATTACCATAATGATTTCAATATTTAATTTAATATAATTTCTATAATATAATTTTATTTCTTATTATAAATAAATTATAACTTCAAATTAAGTTTATAAAAAAAATCATATAGATTTGTCTTTGAAAGTTTACTTAGAACAAAAAAAAAAAAAAAAAAAAAAAAAAAAATGAAAATAGAAATAAATAAATTGATATGCAATATGTGAAATCAAATGCATTTAAACCTCATTTTAAAAAAAATCAATTATAATAATTGCTAGAGACTAATTAATTTAAACAAATTATATAAAAGAGCTTCAATTCATATACAACTTCAAAGTGAATGTAAGTCTCTATTTTTAATATTTCAATGCAAAAAGTAGAAGTTGAGGCCATACTTTCATTCTTCTATTGCAAACTTTAACTAAGGCTTTTATAATTGGTGGATGTCCACGTTCACTCTTTGCATTCTCCTTAGGATTATAAGTAGTAGTTAATGATAATTTAATTTTATATCTCTTAAAGAATTCATCAGCTTCATGTGCATCTAATTTTCTTTAATTGGTAGTAATCTTTTCTACACATTCACAGCAATAAATAACATCTTCAAGGAAAAACTTACAAATTTCTTTTGTAGACTTTGTTTTTAGTGCCCTGTCTTTTACTTGGTTTGATAAATCTTCATGAATCAAAACTAAATATCTCATTGGTTATAACATAATTGATATAATAACCAAATTAACAATCCATTTAAAATGAATAACTAAAGGATATATTGGATATAGACTATCTTAATGTTATATATTCAAATACAATTGACAAGTTATATAAGATTCTATAAATAAAGTTATATCTCAATACATATTCTTTCACCAATATTGTTCTTTCAATTTAGCAAAAATAGCCCAAATTTCTCTATGCTCTGTCCATAGACTATCATGAAATTCTTTGAGTAGTTTTTATTGATCTTTCTCAATACCTACTACTTATTGTGGCATTCTAATGTTTGATTTTGGCCTTTTTTATAGAAAATATCCTTGTGATATAAACATGTATATCTTTTTCATGTTCTGTTTAAATTTTTCAACTAACCAATAAGCATGTTTGGTTAATATGCTCAAATAATGTTCAATATTCAATAACTCTCTTTTATAATTATTTTTATGAAATGGCTTATCTTCCTTGTTGAATTATAAAATAGAATAAAACTTTGTATCTACATCATCAATATCCTCAATCATCTTATTCTTTCTATCATATTTTACTTAAGATAATATATCTTCTATTGGATTGTCTTTCTTTATAACATGCCTAAATTCTTGATTTAATAACTTGATATAAGTAATCCATCTCAAAATTACAATATCTAGTGTTATATAATTAATAATCATTCCAAGTAAAGACAAACAATATATTTCAATCACCACCATTTCCTCAATTAAATGAACTTTTTCATCTTTCATAGCTGAAACAACTTCCTATAATTTCTTCTTCACTTGTGAATATGTATATTAGTCAGTACTCAAAAACTTAGCTCCAAATCAAACTGCAAATTTATATCCATTTGAATCATTTTGACCTACAAACTATCCAATAGCAATTGGATTAATATTTACTATAAGAATTACTAGCCTATTGTATTTTTTTATCAATTTTTCTTAATATTAGAAGTAATGTCATTATTTTCTTTAATCTTTGCACTACTTTAATATGCTCTTTTTTTCATTCAAAATTGATAACCCTTACGTAACAATTCATACAATAGATTTGCTATGTGAACATAGTAAAGAATTCAAATATGATAAAATACTCATGCACTGAAAAACCTATGCACTTCTATTAAAGAATTACAATTCTCTTTCATTCTTTCAATTGCATCAACCTTGACTAGATCTTATTTTCTTCCATAAAATCTACATAAATATCTAATCATTACAACGTCTTGCTTTCCAAATGTAGACTTTGCACTTGATAATGTAAGATGAACTTCTTCAAGTCGAGTCAATATTATTTTATAATCTTCTATATGATCAATAACATATTGTCGACATTCTTTCTTATCTAAAGTTTTATTCTTATCTTCTTCTATGCATCCTTTAATAAGAATATCATCTAAAAAAAGTATAGTCTTCTGAAGAATAAAATCTTTTAATACCTTATTCATCCTATTCATTATATGCACAATTGAATTAGTAGCACTTTGAGGAAGACTACATATTTTAACCAATCCAAGGGATGTTTTCATTGTTGACATGTCTCTACTCTCTTTTGCTAGTTGGAATTGGTTATAGCCTAAATACAAATCATTCATTGAATAGATTTTTTATTTTATAAATGCTTCAGTAAATTCATCTATGATTGATTCAATTCTTATATTTTTGATAGTCACTGCATTTATTCGCTATATATCTTAAATGAATCGTAATGATTCATTTTTCTTAGGTACTATATATCATTGAGTAGAATAAAATGCTAAAGATGACTCTAAAATCTTTATCTTCACCTTATCTTTTTAATAATTCTACCAAACTTAGTAAATATGCCTTTAGTACTAAAATTAGCTTCAAATTCCAAGGTACATGTGGTATATTGAAAATATTTATAAGCATTACAATATTTATATCCATACATCCAATTTTATGAAATTCAAAGGCAAAAGATTCACCTTATTTTTTCAACATTTCTTTGAAGTACACAAATTCTTCTAGCAACAAAAAACCATCAAAACCAATCTTCAATTCTTCAAAAGTTTCTTAAATAAATTTGTATCCAATATTCCTTGCATCTTTTAAGCTATTTTTCTTTGATGCTTTTTTCATTTATTTTTTAGAATCTTTTGGCAAAGATCTTACAATGAGTTTCATCTTCTTATCTATTATCTTATATTTTATTTCAATCATTACCTTTGATGCTTAAAAAGTTTCAATCATATCATAAACTTCTCTTAAATTAATTTGTATAATTTTATCATTGTCACACAATCCAATAAATACAATCAATTTCAAAAGATCTTTTAATCTATTTTCTTAAAAAATATCTGTAATCTTTTTATTATCTTTTAATATTTTTAATTCATATAATTTTTTTCAATAGTACACGATCTTTTTTTTTCTTTTTAAATCGTCAATCTTTTCATATATAATTCTTTCATTCTCAAAAATACCAACAAATCTTACATCAAAGGCATCTACATCTTATAAGAGTGCCTCCCCTTTTGTATTTTTATAATCCTGCTTTATAGTGATACTGTTCAAAAATCCTTGAATTCTTCACTAATCCTTGGTAATAGATTTTTTCTCGATTTTTCTTGATTTTTTTCATGATTTGGATGCATAGTCAAAAATTATAATGCCCTTCTTCTATCTTCACTAGAAATTCATACATAAATTGAATTATTATTAAGTACCTTTATTTCCATCTAATTTATAATAATATATAGTTTCCTCAAAATAAGAAGATAAGATGTTAAACAAAAGTTGTATCTTAAATTAAAAAAAATTATTCTATTAAAATGTCACCAACTCAAATTTTTATATCTAGAAAAGCACCATATAACTCACTTTGTGTATTATTAGCTTCTTTTATTATCCATCTATATTTTATATCAATTGGCTACCTTTGTTTCATATAAAGATCCTTAGATACAAGATTTATCTCCAAACTGTGGTTAATTAAAGCAACAACTGACTCATCCATATCACCAACCTTCATTAATGCCTTTGTAGTTGCTCTAGCCCAATGCTTAAGAGTATAATTATTTGAAACCTCTTTATTCTTATTACTTTGATCATCAAAACATATTCTTTGATTATGACTCTTTTCCTTACTTGATCATCAAAATGTATTCTTTGATTATGATTCTTTCCTTCACTTGCTGATTGTTTGCAATACTTACCAAATTCATCTTTTTCAACCTCATATAAGCATGCATCAATAGCATGATTCAATCTAGCTTCATCTTTTAATTACCTCTTTTATTGAATATTGTCAATAATGATATTATAGAATGATTTTTTTTCCAACTCCCAAAAACTCCTTCAATGTGAACTCAACCTTAATATTAAACACATGTTCTTCAAGCACTCTCTTTAAATCTATTGCTACCTTAATATGAGAGAATATTTTATAAATTATTGACTTATCTTTGTCTCCTATGTCTTCTATTTTTTCCTTTAATACTATTGAACTATCTTCCATTGGTAATTCTTGTAAAGCCATCTTACAAACTTTGTCTTCTTGAATTTGTCTCTTGGAAGTACTTCTTTCTCTTGTGTCTTCAAGATCTCACCTCTTCTTTTCTTCCATTAAATCTTCATGTTGGTTTTTAGCAATGTAGGCATGCATTGACAAAGATTTTACATGATTCTTCCAATTTATAGCTCTATAAATTATAGTAGCAATTTTCAAAAACATTTTTCATATCATCTTTTTTTTGCATTTTAAAAATAGTAAAAGACCAAAGTCCACTTGATATAATATTTTCAGAAAAATCTTATTTTCTATCATCATTTATTTTAGTATCATAACTTGCAGCTTCTATTCTTGTAACCTTATGTGTAGCCAAATAATCTTTAACCAATACTTTCACACTTTCTTTATCAAAGTTGGTTTAAAAAAGATTATCAATACCATCTTTCTATATTTTTAAAAAATAATACCGTATTATACCATTTCATCAAATTCCCTACAATCTTTTTGAAAATAAAAATTATCATTATATCAAATACATCTTTGCACATATCTTTATTTAAAAATAGTCTTGAATTTATTGTAGAAGTCTTCTTTTCAAGCTTTACAAGTTTAATTTGAAGATCTTGCATCTTATATATAATCTTCTCAAGTTTCATGCCTTCTTTTTTTAATATAGTCATTAGAGGTTGAACAATAGGTACTATTGATCATGAAGTAGGTACTTGAATTTTAGGTACTTGTTCAAAACTTTGAATTCCAATCTTTTCTTTTTTCTTTTCCCTCTTTGTAAGTAATTCTATAGCATCTTCAACTTCTTTCTATTTCATTATCTATCTTTCATCTTCTTTCTTATCCTCAAGAAGAATTTCTAACTTCTCTTGCAATTCTCTATTAGCTTTTCAAAGAAACAATTCAATCTTGTTTGGCTCTATAATTAATTTTTCTATCTTTAATAATTGAGAATATTGCCTCTTAAACTTTCTCAAAAGCTCTATAGCTTACAAATTCTTGTTAAATTGCTCAATTCATTCCAAAAATGATTTCTTGGTAATCCAATCAATATCTTTTGAAAAATATTTGTTTATTCATGTATATATATATATATATGAAATCCATGAATAATCCAATAAAAAAAAAAAAAAAAAAAAAAAAAAAAAATCCATGAATCTCCAAAATGCTTTATAATTGATTTAATATATTTTCTTATCTTCGATATTATAGTAAGTCCAAATAATTCAATTATCTTCTTTTTGGAAATCCAATTTAATTCTATTTTTAATACATAATATCTCAAATACTTTAAAATATCTCTTCTATCAAATTAGTCAATTTTATTAATTACTATTCGTAATGCTTTGGTTGTCAAAACCTCTATGTGATTATTGCCCTATTATTGTTGTATAAATAATATAAATATGTAAAAAATATTTGAAATTTTTAGATCAAAGTACAAATCTTATTCACCAATAGAAAACCTACTTGAAGCTCTATCCAAAGCTCCATCAAAAACTCCAAATTCAACCTTCTTGTCTTTTTATGCCATCAATTCTAAATAACCACAAATACAATCCAACACCTTCTACCTCAAGCTTTAACATCAGATTTATTACTTATGTCATATTATGTATTGTCTTGTTTGGAAATAGACCAAGCACCTAGTTGTGGAAGGTGAAGTTATATTTTACAAGTATCCAAAAAACCTTAATAAGTTTAACCCATATAAAAAGAATTTAATTCAAATTTTAATTTAAAAGTAATTAAAACCAATAAAAATCTCTCAAAAATACTCTTTTTAGTAATCTCAATCATATACAAGCTTCAATTCTCTTACTACCTTTGTAATTAAGAAAATTTTAATTTTTCTTTGAAAACCCTAATCCTAATCAATATCTTCACTAAGCTAAAATTCCTAATTTGACCTTCTATTTGGTACAAAATTTTGCATACAAATGCAACTATATATCTTCTACATGCTCAAAAAAATTCAGTCCAATCCAACTTATAAATTTTGAGAAAATATCCAAAAAATTACACTGCTATCACTTAGTTGTTAACTTGAAAGTTGATACAAATATTCTAATAGTGATTTCTCCTTCTACAACTATTAACTTTAGCTCAAAATTGATGTATAGCCTAATCTTTAAGTCTTCTAACACTATGCCAAATTTTACCTTATTCCAATTAATAGATCTTTAGATATCATAGAACTCCTACACAACCTCAAACTATCAACTTCTGATACCATCTTCTACCAAAAACCAAATATCTCTGAATCGCATTATTGCATTAATATAAAATTTAACACACACTTTGCATGCCAAAACAACCAAGTACTATCAAATTTTGAACAATAGATGTGACACCAATTGCATGAACTAGTCAAAAATATTAGCTCTAATTATATTGCATAAATTCAAAGTCACCAATACAAATCCTAATTTTGAACAACAATTGCAAAGTCATATCAAATCCTTTGAAAAAAAACCTTATGCTTTTGAAACAAACTTAAAGATAGCTCTCTAATCTCAATCACTAATTTCCAAATACCTCTATATTTTGCCCTAGGTTGCCATTTCAATGGCTAGAGGTCTAATATTGACGATGTCTTAGAAATAGTTGACCTCCAAGTATCAATCCAATCTATCCTACAAGTTTTTTAGCCCAAATCTATCTTCAATTTAAGCTTAGTATCAATCATACTAATTATTTACCTCTTCTACTATGTTTTACTAATTTATGGCTTTTTTAAAGAAATAAAAGAATTTCGACAACCTAAAAAGTAAAATTATTAATCAACTTTCAATCTACTAGCTATCAAGACAAGAAAATAAACTAAGAGGTTTTTATAAAAGCTATGTTTAAATGTCTTGAATTATTATTAAATCAAGATGATTAAGATTTAATTAAAAATTCATTTTTGATTACATTTTCACCATATAGTCATGTTACAATATGACATTGTCTTGCCTTACTAGTATTTGATTGCCCGCTTTTCTTTGAATTATTGAACTTCACCTTCAATCATATTGAGTTGTAGAAAAAAATGAAGTTTTAATCGCATTTTCAATTGCATTTGGTTGCAAAATTACAAATAATATATGTATATATATATATATATATATATCCTTCTAAACTCCCTATGAACTTCTTGTGAACTCCTTATGAACTCCGCTTGAATGCATTCAGTTATAGAATTGCAAAAAATAAATGAGTCTTATGAACTCCTTATGAATTCCCAGTGAACTTTCCTTGATTTTTAATCAAGCTTTTGCTTCATTTCAAACCCAGACAACATTAAGTTTTTTGATGAAAACCAAGAGAGGTACATGCACTGAATGAGTGCTACTACTTGTCTCCTTAAGCAATCTTAATATATAGATTTATTAAAAACATTATTACTTAAAATAATTCTAAAATTTTACACTAAATCATTTTTTATTAAAAATTCATGCATTGAATAATGAAAATTAATCAATAAATCACTAAAGGTGCCATGAAGTTATGAGGTTGCTATTCTATTTTTGTGGTAAAAAGTGATGAAGATATATATATTTTTTAAGATATTAAGTTATTATTAGCTTCTTTGATTTTTTTTCAAATATATTATGTTGTATTTATTATTATTATTATTATTATTATCATTATTTATAAGAAATTAGTATTTTTTTTAATGATTTTTAAGTATAATAAATAATTTTAGACTCTATATCCAATTGCACATGTATATATATTTTTTTACTTGTCTTTTTATTATATCCAATTGCACATGTACATATATTTCTTTACTTGACATTTTATTGTGTTGTGATTATCTCAACTATAAGATTCCGAACAACGCTCTCAAACAGACCTCCGGACGTGTTGCAGCCCACATGACTGACTCCATCTTCGTTAGATGAGTGGGCCAGCTTAATTTGGAGGCAGTTCTGCGGAACTAGCCTCAGGTAAGTTAAAAAAACCCTCGTGCGAACACATGTTCTAATGCAGACTTTCAGGAGGTTCCTAGACTGCTAGTTATTTGACCCCAGCCACTTCTCAGAGAAGAAACGCAATATTTGCTAGTTGAACGATACGTGTTGGAGTAGTTCCGGACCATGTGCACGTCTGGAGTTTCTGATCGCATGTTTGCAACTATGCATGCATGTATGCAAGGTATTCACTGAATGCGTGACTCCCTGTTCCATCAGATTAAGATAATGCATCGAAGAACAAGACAAGTTGACAGAGCATGGCCTTCACGCATGTGCGTTACAAGTGAAGAATACTTTGAGTACGACGAAAGAATGCCACGATTCCAGAAAATGATCAGAGCTCTCAATGATAAAACGTTGTGTCTTACATTAAAGTGTACATGGACTGATATCAACACAACCATTATTCTTGAACCTAAACCCTAAACCTAAACCTAAACCCATGAGTCAAAAGAGACCAACGACTGCACCCAAGCATCTCATTACACATCTCATGGACCAGCTAGACGCAGCAATGCCAAACTTTTTTACATTAAAAAGAGCCACATTGCAGGAGGATATACGAAGCGTCGTTTCAGCTGCTCACTCCGGCAGGCCTCTACAATACAAGAGTTCATCTGCTTCAGCCAATTTAAACCTCCACATGGAGTCTATCGATCCCAAAGGCAACCTAAGCGCAAGCTCTGGCAGGACCCGTTGCTAAGCAAGAGACAGAGCTTGTGCAAATGTCAAAATTTGTAAGTCCCACTAAATTTTACTTCAAATGAAAAAAGAGACTCCTTGTAGTACGGCTAGAGGAAATTTGTTTCAGCAGTGTCTGGCTAGTTCAGAGAAGTAGTCCATTCTAGCATACACATACCATGTACAACCTAGCGTAAGAAAACAACCTGATTCTTAACTGGAAAACCCTGTTGTCTATGAACCCGCAGCTGGCTTCGCTTTCTTTGGTGCACGATAGGTGCCAACCACACAAGCATGGTCTCGCTCGAATGGCTCGAGTGTAACTTGCTCAGCGGGCTTGAACTGTTCCTTCTGCAACTTTTTAACCTCTGCGGCGAACACAGCCTCGGCAGGTACTGTGGAGTCAATGCAGTTAGCCTTGATTGAAATTACGAAATGCCCACCATTTTTCAGAAAGTTATGGGCATTGATGGCTACAATACGAGCCTGGTCAGGCTGCGCGACATCAGCAAAGATGACATCCACCATACCGACCAACATTCGGTACTTCATGGGATGCCTTGCATCTTCGATGATAGGGATAACATTGGTACGCTTCTTGGCCATGTTCACAAGGTCACGGCCACTACGGTGAGAGAATTCGACAGCGTACACAATACCGGAGGGTCCGACAACATCAGAAACATGAGACACGGTGGTTCCAGATGCAGCACCAAGGTACAGCACATGAGCGCCTGGCTTAATCCAAATATTGTCCACACCACCCAGGATCGCAGCAGCAAGCTTCGACCTGAAGGGGTTCCACACACGGTACTCCGTCTTGGTTCCGTCCTCATTGTCTACAGATATTCTCTTCTCTCCATACACGCTCTCCCCGGGCACAAGATTCTTCGTCACGAGCGCGTCTTCCTTAGCCTTAGCAACGAAAACACCCTCGTGTCTGTGAGGCTCAATGATGACCTTGGCTCCTCCCTTCATACCACCGCCTCGTCCTCCACCACCTCCTCTGCCACCACGGCCTCCTCTGGGAGCTCCACGACCGCCTCCTCGTCCTCCTCCGCGCCCTCCTCGGTCACCGCCTCGGCCTCCACGGCCTCCTCCGAAGCCGCGACCACCCCCACGACCTCCTCCGAAACCGCCATCGCCTCTTCCTCCTCGGAATCCTCCTCCTCCTCTCGTCAATGGCGGTCTCATGGTCGCTAGACTTCGATTGAAACAGCAACAAAAGGCAATTCTGAAGCGGCTACACTGCAGCAGAATCCGGCAGAGAAAGATCAAAACCAGATATTCAATGTAAGAAGGTGATAAAATGCAGCTGAGAAGAGCGTGGGCATGAGTTGCCGAGTCGCCACGAATTAGGGTTTTGAGGTTTTAAGAGCTGTAAGCCGCCTTTCGTTTCCTTCAGTCGCCAGCCCCACGATCGTGTTCACACCACCTACATATTTTTTTTATTATTGAAATTTATTATAGGTACAAATTTTGAATTCATCAAAATTTGGTATATACATATTATTGCATATAATAGTAATATAGATATTTCACAGAAATTTAGGTAGAATTAATATTGGTCCAATCGATTGATCAAGTGTCCAAAGTTCTTACAGGTTTCCATTTTTTTTATATAAATATCATCACTTCTTATTCAGTATAATTGCAGTGTACATTCTAAAGTCTTTAAAAAGCAAGTGAAAACCAATCCTTAAAGTTGCAATTGGAACACACTTTGGTACAATATCACATAAAAATGAATAATAAATATAAGATTAATCATTAATTTTTTTTAGTTATATATTTTCTAAACAAGGAATTAATAAAAAAAATAAAAAAAAAGAAATGCACACAATTAGAGCTTGTTTATATCTAATACTTGGCTTAATATATGGCTAGGAATTTATAATTCAAATCAAATGTGTGTTATTTTTCCACCATTAAGCAATAAAGCATCATACTTGTAAAATGAATATATAAATAGTTGATTGCATTGGATGCTAAAATATGACTTGTTTGTTTTTTCTATCTATTCATGTATTACAAAAACAAGTATTTATATCCCTGAACTATTTGTGAGATATTTATTCAAATTACTTTTGTATTTGTAGACATTAATCATAAAATAAATTTTACTATATATATGCCCATTTATATTTTCACATGTCAAATAAATATGTTGTTATTAGTACATCTTTTAAATATATTTACTTTACATTGTTTACAAAGTTACAAAGTATGTTTCTAAAGAGTGGTATATGTTAAGAAGCTTGGTATTCTCTACTTGGTGAAAAAAATTGTCTTTTTTTGTTTTTATTTATTTTTATACAAAATAAATAGATATTTATTTATAAAATGAGTACAAAAAATAAAATAATTTACTAAATTTGGTAATAAATAAAAGTTATAATATAAGACAAGATTAGACTATATAAAAGACTAAATTGGACCAGACTAGGCACATGCAATGCCAAAGGGAATTCCTATTAAATATTGGAGTTAAAATATCATTTCTATATTGCTAAGACATAAACTTTCTTCTATCCTTATATTTCTTCAAAGAAACTTACTTCTACCATAATCAAATAAATCAAATTATATTTATTGAAGGAATTTTATAGGAGTCTAATAAATATTGTTTGGTCGTTGTATATGGTCCATCAATCTTTCTACATGATTTATTGGTATCTATGCATGATAATTGGTATTTTTATATAGTCATTACATCAATCAATGTTTTATCTAAAATTATATTTTATATCAAATTACTTACAATATAAGGTAGTAGCATCTACAACCAAACTCTTAAAGATATTTATTAGGTATAAATTTCCAAAAAAAGTTGTTCATAATAATCCTATTGTAAAATCTAAGCTTCTAATAAACTTACACTTTGACAACATACTAGTCCACTTTCAATTAAGTTTATAGAATAAAAAGTATATACATAGAGCATTGTTAGTAAAATAATCTTAAACTTATTATTAATACCAATCTTAGTTGTATTATGTAGACTAATTGTCAAGTAGTATCACAATGCTTTCACTTTGAAAAGAGGTTATGAGGTCTAAAAACAGTTTATTTTGTTGTATTTAATCAAATTAGATTAAATAGTAGTTATTAGTAATAAAAATAATTGTAATATGGATTATTTAGGTTTAATATGTATTTTTTCTATTCTAAAGGTTACATAGGCCAGCTTATTAAATTAATAAAAAAAATAGGAAAGAAATTAAAACTTGAATTAATCAATGCAGTATATCTTCTAAAATTAGAATCTAAAATAATAATTTGGAAGCTAGGATAGACTATAATAGTCTAACATATTTCTAAAATTCCATATGATTAAAAATTAGAATTAGAAAGAACTTCAACAATTTCTTATAACTATTAGTTTTTTATTTTAAAAAAAAATCTTTGTAGATAATTTGGAATTCTAAATTTAAAATAAATAATTTTATATTTAAATTTTTTTATATATTTAATACAAATAAAATAATGTGAATTCTAAAAATGACCTTTTTGGTACTTATTTTCTAATTTCTTAATTAATTCTATCCAATTATAACAAAAAAAATCTTATATTCAACATTTCAATTATATTAATTCTGGTTCAATCCATAATTTGTATCTTATAAGTAAATTATTTTAAATTTAATTGGCTCTTTATCTTAATTTTTCTAATTTCTTCCAAATTCATGAAATGATGTATTTAAATAGGGCATTATGATTTAGCCTTGGCAAATTTCTTGGCTTGATTTTGAAGTTACAAATTTTGCCCTTGTTATTGTGGCTTTGCTAGATATCATCTTTTCACACTCTTCTTTCACTTGGATCTTACTTATTCTTGTTCTTTGGCTTCTAAGCCATCTTCATCTCTTTTTCTTATACATATCATATTGTGGACATTTTTTTTTTTTTTTTTTTGGGTCTGTTAATAGATGTTTTTTGGACATTACCATCATTTTTTTTCTTCTCATATATATATATATATATATATATATATATGTTGTTTAAGCTTCTTTTTTAAGGAGTTTGAAAACTATTTAGGATTTCTAAACCAAGTTATATTCTATTTTTTGCCAATGTCTTTACTTCAACTATTACCTAACTTCCAACTCGACAAGCTCTTGCAGCTCCACTCCAATGGCTTTTACCGCACCTTTATTGTATTATTATTTGTCTTTCATTCTTTGGCTAGCTCCACTAGTATCATGGTAATGTTCCCTATACCAACTTGAACTTAATGATTACCTCACAAATTACTTTTTTTATTGGTGGTGGTTGGTGGTGTTTGTGTTGTGATGCAATTAATAGATAAAATATTATATTATAAAAGATCTTATTTTAAAATACAAAAGAAAATTACTTTAAAAATATAAATAATCATTAAAAAGGTAGTAAAAATAATTAGCAATAATAATGCTTTTTTAAAAAAATAAATTTAGTTAAGATTTGAATAATATTTGAATATGATTCTTTTAGAATTTTATCAAGGTTCGATTAGAATTTGGTTAAAATTTGAATAGGATTTAAATAGGATTTGATCATGATTTGATTGAAGTATATTAAAGATTTATTTGGATTTATTTAGAATTAATTAGAGTGCAATGAAATATATCTTGGATTTTTTTAAGGTTAATAGGATGTATTTAGAATAATTAGAAGCTTTCTTATGTTGTTCAAGGTTGCAAAAGGATTTTTTTAAATATGTGGTGTATTGTTTTGGATTGGAAATCAAACTTCAAGGTAAAATTAAACTTTTCCAGAGCCAGATTTTAAGTCATTTTTAAGTTAGTTTTTACATATTACAATAATAGACGACCTTGTTGCTACACCTTTGTTATTTTTGACTTTACTACCATCAACAAACTCAATCTTTATTAGTGTCTTTGCCATTTTCTTCAATTATTGCTATAATTTTAAAATCATTATCTATGTTATTGTAATTTAATGCTATCCCATTAATTAGCCATTTATAGTGTCTTGCTCTTTCATTTTTATTTATTTGCTCATATTAATTTTTATTATCACATTAATATAACTACATAGGAACCATATAGAAAAAGAGAGCAAGCCATTGAAGTTGTCATTGATGTTGAAATTAGTCTTTCTCTTGATTAGATGGCATTAATGGAATTATAAAGATTGTATTTCCTCTTCTATTTTTTTTTTTTTTTTTTTTTTTTTTTTTTTTGTATACAAGTAGTGTTGTTAAGAAATGAGTTGGATTTAGAATTACTTTTTACTTCATGAGATGTATGAGAAGAAATTCAATGTAGAATCTTACTTGTGCTACAAGATATGTTGTTCACATCTTGTTGATCCTCAATTTCATTGAATAGAAGCTTAATTTCTAAGATTTAATATGCTCATGGTTTTATAAAAGAAAGAAATAACGAAAGAAAGAAAGAAAGAAAGATAAGAAAATTTTATTTTGAGGTAGAATTAAAAAAAAATATGAATTTTTGAAAATTAAATTTGGAAATTTTATACCTTAATGTGTGCTTAGATAGTTGACATCAAAATTCCAGTTCAATTGTTTATAATTTATAATTATTTATTATTATTTATAGATTTTATTTATTTATTTTATGAAATATTTTAGTTTTAATATAATTATTTATCTTCTAATTGTTTAAAATTATAAATTTATTTCTAATTTAACCTAATAATTTAATTCTCACTAGGATTGGTTTTGTTTTTTTTAATTTAACTTTAAATTCAAATTAAAGATTAATTTAAAAAAAAATTTCTATCATAAGAATAAAAAAAATGAAAGATAAAAAGATAAAAATTTAATATGTAATAAAAAATAAAGAATAATAATATAAAATAAATAAAATATTTATTAAATAGAAATAACCTCAAATAAAAAAATAGTTTTATTAGATAAATAGTTTATTTGGAATGATAGTGGTTAAAATTTACTTTAGACTAGAATATATTGCATAATGAAACTACAATTATTAAAGGATAAGAAGTAGACACACCTATATAATACTAAATTCTAAACCTCTAAATCTTTTACATCAAATATTAGAATTTTAAAATGAAAGTTAAAGTTTTTATATCTTCTAAATTAAAATATTAAAAAATATTTATATATATTTACTATTGGAATTAAAATTTTCAAATATAAGAAGGTAGATTAAGCCAAAATTTTAAAAATAAAAGAATAAAAATTCACAAATATCTACGTAATACTAACTTATAAATCATAAGTTTTAAATCTTAAATTTTGAATTAAATTTAGAAATTGAACAAGTTAAATAATTTAAGTATATACTTATAATAATCTCATTGGTTAAGTTTTTTTGATATAATCTAAATTTGATATTACTATCTTTTTATTTTATTTTAATTAATATAAATATCTTATCTAAATTTAATTTTTATTTCTTACAAACTTATGAGTATATCAACTATTAAATTTTAGCCTATATTAAAAGATATTCTTTTAATAATACATTGAATAATACATTTGATAATGATATTATTCTTGAGTACTTTCTTATATCAAAAGTAGTAAAAGATATGAAGTTGCTAAATTCATTTCGTAATGAGGTCAAGCTTTAGCATCTTTATATAAGTAAGATAATCAAACATGTAAAATTATCCAAATGATTTGATAATAATATCAAGCTTTTGTTCTTACTTATATTTAAAGTATTTAAAGATATAATATTGCTTAATTTAATTGATAATATTGTCAAGCTTGAACACTTGCTTATTCTTAAGATAATTAAAGATGTAAGGTTTTTAAATTCATTTTTTAATAATGTTAAGCTTTTGCATTCGCTCATAAAACAAATAGTCAAAGATGTCAAATTATAAAATTTAATTTGGCAATGATGTCAAGCTTAAGAATTTTCTTATTTTAAAAGTATTTTTTTTTCATAATGTCCAATTAATTTAGAAATAATGTCATGCTTTTGTACTCATTCAAATTCAAAGTAGTCAAAAATATAAGATATTTCAATTAATTTGGTAATAATTTCAAGCTTTCATACTCACTTAAATCAAATATAGTCAAAGATGTGAAATTCTCTAATTCATTTTATAATGTTGTCAAACTTGAGTACCTTCTTATATCAAAGTTAGTTAAAGATGTGAGGTTGTTCAATTCATGTGATAATGAAGTCAAGTTTGTCCATCAATTTATATGTAAGGTAAGCAAAGATATAATGTTATTCAATTTACTTGATAATAGTGTTAAGCTTAAAAATTCTTACATATTTAAAATATTTATTTATAGATTTATTTTGGATCTTTTAATTTCAAGTTCTTATGACTCTATATTTTAATTTCAAATTCTTATGACTCTATATTTAATTTCAAGTTCTTATGACTCTATATTTTATAGACAATGCTAGAATAGGTTATAATATCTTATACATTGGTACATATATGATA